>NC_140174.1:93064047-93311547 GCF_963971535.1 Notolepis coatsorum | reverse complement strand
AAATACTGCTCCTTTTTCCAATTTGCATGCTAATAGGCTAGCATTCTCATTTTAATCTGATATGAGCTGCACAGTGGTAGCCATCATAGCAGTCGTGGATCTATTCTCTAAGTCTAACTACTGTAGCTAGCATTTTATAGTTAAGTGTTACGAAGTAGAGTTAAATAGGCATATTGAATCTTTAGTCCCGCTAGCGAAAGCTAGCAAGGGGCTCTAGGAAGGGCAATGTAGGTCGCTTGCTTAGCTGCTCGGTGACTCATTAGGCGAGTCAATATATGGTTTAACCCCAAAAAAATTGATACAAAAGGTTTTTCAATGGATTCTGGTAGTATTGGGCGTGCTAAATAACATACTAAAAGTCGACCAAAATCGACCCCTCCGAAAGCCGTCATTTCCAAGATGGCGTCCCAGATGGCACCGGGGCGATTAAAATGGCTATATCTCAAATTAAGAAAATGGTGCAAAGAATTTCTCAACTGATTCTGGTACCTCTGGGCATGCTCACTAACATACTAAAAATCTAGGAAAATACACCTTCCAGAAAGGCTTCATTTTCAAGATGGCGTCCAAAATTGCGGCTGGCCAAGCTTAAAATGGCTATATATATGTCAATATAAAAATTATATAAATGATTTTGTCATTTGATTCTGGTACCCCAAGTACCCCTAGACATACTTAGGAACATACTAAAGTTTTAGGGAAATACACCTTCCGAAGAGGCTTAATTTTCAAAATGGTGTCCAAAATGACGACTGGGAGCTTAGAATGCCTGTATCTCAAATGGGAAAACATTTCTAAAGGATTTATAAACTGATTCTGGCACCTCTATACATTAATAACGAGCAAAATATCTAGCTAAATATATCTGCTAGGAATGCATCATTTGCATCATCAAAATGGCTGCCTGTAGCTTATTTTGGCTAAAATTAAAATTGGTTATTATATTCAACCTACTGTAGAAAGCTGGCTTTGGTGTTGAACACAAAATAAATGACCCACTTATTGTGGTATTTAGGCCTACTCATCATCATCTTCAGGATCCTCTGGGAGAAACTTGTTATGTGGATTGTCACATTCATGAAGTTGACATGGTCCACAGACAGTAGTACAAGGTAGTCCATATTTTCTGCATGAGCAGCGAAGTGTCTTGCAGGCAGTGGTACAGTTACAATGAATGACCTTCAAGAGACTGTCTGGAGCAGCATTCATTGTTGACATGAGTGGGACAAATCTATTGTCCTGCAGGTTCCAGCCCCAGTCTAGAGCATCTATACCATCATCTGTTCCCATCCAGACCATGACCTGGTTGTATGCTCTACGACAGTGGAATTTGGTAGCAGATTCAGTTGGTGGTAGACGTTCAGGCGTTACCGTTGATGAAGCTGAGACAACCTTCTTGCTGAAAATGTTATATCTCATTTTTGCAAGCGAATCTGTGCACTTTCCACCAAAAAAGACAGCCATTGCTTGGCACCCAAGGTCATCGATCACATCTGTTGTCTGGTTTGGTACAGTGAATGCATTGGCACAAGCCTGAAGGACAGGATCCCCTTTTACAAGTTTTTGGAATGCTGTCTTTGTGCCAACTCCGAAGATCCGGGAAGTTGTGTCACAGCCAGTCACAGCATGGATGAACAGCAACTGAGAACACACATCCTGTCCGAGTACTTCTTTAAAATGGTTTATGGCGTACACTTTAAAACTGCCATCAGCTTTCGACTTGTCTGATCTGAAATAAAGGCCCTTGCTATCTCTCTGTGCATAGTAAAGAAGTAAGACAAGGAGATCAGTATCTTCTCCAATCAGCGTTGTGGTGTGAAGAAGAGATGATCCCACTGCGGCCCTTACTATGTCTACATCAGCATCTCCAAGTGAATTGACCACAGTGCAATCCCGTTCTTTCAGTTCATCACTTATCATGTGGATCAGTTTCTGTTTATTCAGATCTCTTGACAGGAACTCCTCCTTCTTACCTGAGAACTCTGTCTCAGCAGTGAAGTTGACAATGGGATGAATATTGTTTCCTCTTCTTTGATGTGTGTTGTCTTTAATGGATGACCCATCCTCATAGCCATCAAACACAATGGTTGTAGCTGAGCCATAATGTTGGATGGTGAAGTCTGCATATGACTGTGCAATTTTACCATAGCTTTGTCCGTGCTTCCATTGTATTCGGTGAAGGAGTGAACCACCATCAAGAACATAATGCTCCATTTCTGGTACAGAATCTAGGATTGCATCACTTGCATGATCACAGATCGCGTGCGCTAGTTGTGGTTTATCAGCTTTGCGGAAGACGTTTCCGGCTTCAAAGAGGGCAGGAGGGAAAGGACTGAGTTCGTAACGCATAACCTCCTCCAATGACAGTTCTCCAGTTTGGGAGACAATAAGGAAATGTTGAAAAAGAAGTGCAGAATCAATGATTCGATCAGGAGCAACCTTGATAGACGATTTTTGTCCAAGGGTTATGGCTTTATCCTTTCTACTAAATGAAAATGTGAATGCCGTGTCGTATATTCCTATATGAATATCTACTGTTAATTACAGCACACATGAGGTTGCTAACTAGAGGGAGAGAAGTATCACAGAGTGATAGAAACATGGTCCTCGTCTGACTCCCAAAAATAGCCAGTAGAGAATAAGCTTGTATAGCCAGACAACCAGGAGCTATGGTCCAATACTTATTTAATTGCAGCGTGGCCAAGAGTTGACAATGCATTGGTTACATACAGGAAACTTCAAGCATAATACATGATTGTACAAAAGGATTTGATGAGGTAAATCACAATAGCCCTTCCACGTTGGCTCTCTACATCAAGACAGTATTGCACATAAATATTAGTCATGTTATGTTAATGAACTGATAATGTACTAAGCCATACACATGAGCACAACCTGGTCTTAAGGTAGGAATCTGTACATATTACTCTAACCAACAATAAGAGTCCATGATTCTACTCACATGTATAACAGCACATTCTCTGGTGGATTGATGGAGGCTCAGCCGGACCCCCCCTGGAGACGGGTCGGTGGGCTGGCCTCCCAACTAACTGCACTCCTCCAATACTTATAGTTTAACTGACTTCCCTATTCTTAACTAGTTCAACCAATCACACGTTTCTAAACACAAGCGGTCTCCTTGTTGGGCTGCCTGCCCCAACATCTCCTTGTCGTGTGGGTGCCTGTAGCAGCAGGGGGGGCTGTGGCCCCCTCCTTTTTGGACAGAGGGGGGGTTTGACTGTGGCCCCCTCCTTTTTGGTGTGTGGTTTTGTTTCACAGTTCCCCAACTGTCTTCAAGACTCCTTGTATGTGTCACAAACAGTTTTAGCATGAGGGGGCTTTTATGACCTGCCCCCGGTGTCTCCAACTGTTCTTCTAAATACCGTTGAGTAAGTCGTTTTAACATGGGGGGTTTGCCTGAAGGCTCCCCAGAATGTCACACAACCCTGCCGCCTGCTACTGCTTGTTCCATCACTCTGAGAGTCCATGTGATGAACTATTTACCATAGATATTTTCAGTTTTCAGGGTTAATCTAACATTTTGATTATGAAATCTCAGTCAAGGGTACCACACCGGCTGTCCGATCATTTTGTGCATGATGTTGCGTCCAACAGAGTCATAATCATGCACGTTCACTCCATCCTCAGCGACAACACCTGTAACAACATTCCTTAAAGAAGAGTCTGGAGAGAAAGGTGAACATATAGCAAGTTTTGAAGTGATCTTCTCCAGGTCAGCAGCATCCCTTTTCATCCTTGCCTCTGTTGAATCCTTGTGCTGTTCTGATGTTGTGTATGTCTGGTTTGAGAACTCCTGCATTGCGGTGTTATACTCTGATGTTATGCCCTTTGACATTGTCCAAAGGGATCTCTGATTGTCGGTCATTCCACTTCCATGTGTCATCCCTCCTGTAGTCTTCAATGACCTCATCAATGTTGTTTCGATTACAAGATCTGAGCTGAGGCCTGCCCATGATTGGCTGCTGCGACGGATAACATGAAAACCCTTTTCAAATTGTCTTAAGACATCTGGGTGGTTGATGTGAAGCTGACTCATCTCTTGGACATAAAAGTGTGCCGATTTCAAGTAATTGTAATGCCCAGCCGCAGCGAATATCGGCATGCATTCAGAAACAGCGCGTAGGTGCAAAAGCCAGGAACCTGTGCGATCTGCTGTTATCAGTGACCTAGCAACTTCTAACATGTGTTGGTAATTTAGCCACACCTGACTAGTTTTGGATCTAGCACACAGTTCCATCTTCCTTTTTCCCAGCTCTTCATTTATTGTAATGAGGGTCTCTGATGTGAACACTGTTTCCAATGGCATTTCACCCTTAACTATTGAGGTATACATTGCTTCAGACTGTTCAACCATTGCTGCAAATTCATGACTATCATCTACCATTTCTGATATTATCATGCGGTTAAGACATTTGTCAACCAGAAGATGGCCACGGAATGCTCTCTGAACTGATTTGCCTGTCATCATATGGGCTACTGAGTTCTCCCCATAGACTACCCCTAGAATGTCCTTAAGTCCTGTACCGTCCATCAGTGTACCAATTGCTCCTAGCAAATTCATAAATGTGTGAAATCCTCCTAGGAGCAGGACAAAGGAATTGAGGTGACTGCACTGTGGTGAATCTAGGATTATCTCTGCTGCTTTCCAATATAGGGGTTGGTCAAATTTAATGTAATTGTATAGTCATATTGTATAGTCATTTTAAGCTCCTGGGCGCCAGTTTGGACGCCATCTTGAAAATGATGCCTTTCCGGAAGGTGTATTTTCCTAGATTTTTAGTATGTTCACAAGCATGTCTAGAGGTACCAGAATCAAGTGAAAAATCATAGTTATATATTTTTTTCTATTGAGATATATAGCCATTTTAAGCTTGGTCTGCCGCCATTTTGGACGCCATCTTGAAAATTAAGCCTTTCTGGAAGGTGTATTTTCCTAGATTTTTAGTATGTTAGTGAACATGCCCAGAGGTACCAGAATCAGTTGAGAAATCCTTTGCACCATATTCTCAATTTGAGATATAGCCATTTTAATATCTCCACCGCCATCTGGGACGCCATCTTGGAAATGGCGGCTTTCGGGGGGGTCGATTTTGGTCGACTTTTAGTATGTTATTTAGCACGCCCAATACTATCGGAATCCATCGAAAAACCTTTTTTATATAATTTTTTTGGGTTAAGTGCTTTTTTTTCATAGATTGACTCGCCTACATCGCTCGGTCGCGTCAACCGCTTTGGTTTGGAGGTGAAGCCTGTAGCCTGCTTCTCATCCTTTGACCGCCACAGCTGTGAGCGTTGCTCCCAGACACACTTTGGTAGTATTTCTTGCCTTGGCATAATCTTTACCGTTACTAAAATTTGGTAATTATTATTATTTGGCAGGGGTGTAAAAAGCACCCAGAAATTATACTTAAGTGAAAGTATGGGTACCGTCTCAAAATCTTACTCAAGTAGAAGTCAGAGTATCTGGCTAAAACACACTTGAGTAAAGTCTAAAAGTTTCTACTTTTAAATGTAAAAGTAAAAACCTTTTTTTATTGCAAGGGATAGACCAGGGGTCTCAAACTCATTCCATCGTGGGCCAAGTTTTCATTTTAACTACACATTGCACCAGGTGAGTTAGTTGAAGAGGTGAGCCAATTAGTGAAATCATCAGCTGGTGTTTAGGCAAGGCTGGAATGAAACCAAGTATACACTCGGCCCACAATGGAATGTGTTCTGCGATAGACAATGCTGACACTTTTTTTTGCACTTTACAAAAAATTAAGGGTTTAGTTTTTTTTTTTTTTTTTTATTATTATTATACGCAGGTTCAACATTGCACATCCTAAGGTTCTTGTCAAATAGTTGAAAATAATTTTATAATCTGCACTGGTTAGTGGTTAGGTTAATGAAAATATCCACGGAAAGCTTGTTAGCATTTTGTAGCAATACTAATGGAAACCAACGGGTTCAGCTTGCCAGTTTACCAAACCAGATACTGGCTAGCTGACCCCATTCGCTTCCACCACTATAGCATTGCTACAAAATGTTAACAAGCTTACAGTGGACATTTCTCAGTAAGCGTAGTGCAGAATTTGAAATGGTTTTCAACTATTTTACCTGATTAAGTTGAGTCAAGTGTGCTGTTGGTGGAATTTAACCAAACAAATACATAGGGTGCCTCGAAGACAGGTTTAGAAACCACTGCCATAGAAAAATACACATAAAAATAATTGCTCACAACTGCTAACGATAGGTTATGTATATAACCTAGTTATATGAGTACTGGCTGAGCGTCCTGCTCTTCGCCATCGAGATATACCTCATCTCCAGTACCTAGTGTACTCCATCAACGAATAAAAACAAATACACCCAGCACCTGCCAGGCCTCGCCCTAGTGACGTACTATATAGCACTAGGCGTGGTCACCACTCGCTCTTCCTCGGAAAACCGTTTCCAAAAGAAAAGTTTCCCCAAGGGACCTCAAGCTAAGAGCAGGACGCTCAGCCAGTACTCATATAACTAAGTTATATACATAACCTATCGTTATATAGTCGTACTGGCGAATCGCGTCCTGCTCTTCGTCATCGAGATATGGGGACAAAGCAGATGCGAGGACCGACAAATGCACCCCCTGAGGCAGGGCCGGACTGGGGAAATAATTCATACCGGGAGATATAGCGCGAAATATAGCCCCAATCAGGCCACTTTTTAAGCGAGGGGTCTGGGGGTCCCCCACCAGGACATTTTTTGTTACAAAGACTTAATTTCCTGCATTCTGGTGAATTTTAGTGCATGTGAATCACAAACTAATGAGCCAACAATTGCTTAGTACAATGTACTGTTATGGACCTCAAATAAAACTGTTGTGGCACTAGCAATGCTACTCTCTCCACCTTCAAAAAGAAAAAAGCAAGAGCACAACATATTTTTCTATTTACTATTATAATACAGTGAACCACTCTCTCCTGTAAGGGCCTTTCTTTTTCTTTGTTTTATCCCTCTCTCCTCCACCCTTTCTCTTTCTTCCACTGTCCATCTTGACATCAACGTTAATTGACTTTCGCTCTACTGTATCTCTCCCGAGTCCCTCACTACCTGGCTCACTGCCTGGCTGTTATTCTGCATCTGAGTGCCGTCTGCCATTCCATTCGCCGCCTCCGCTGTCAATCAGTTGTATCGCCTGGTCCCGCCTCCACCAATCACAAGCGGCAGCACGGCTCCATTGTGTGTGTGTGATCCGCGTGAGGGAGAGAGTCAGATAGTTCTCCAACTCTGTCGCAGACAGTGAAATCCTGGTTGTTCCCCACCCACCTAGGTTATCTAACTATCGCGCCGCGCCGCCGCCACAACTAGAAACAATGACCTGACAAAAAAAAATTAAATACATTTTTTTATTTATTTTTTATCTGTGCAGGCCAGGCCACCGGGAAAACTCCCAGTGCTCCCGATGGCCAGTCCGGGCCTCCCGAAAGCCCACATCAGGGGGGAGGGGAGTCCCGTCACCCCTCCTTCCTAGTGAAGAGGGGGCGGCAGTCAACTCCACCCAAGTGTGAAAAAGAGGGAACTAGAACATCTTAAACGCACAGCACAGGCGGGACCACGTGTGACACAACACATTGTGGCCCACACCCACACACCCCTGCTACCCTACCGAAGGATGGGAAGCAGGAGAGGTTCCAGACCTCAGAACCGCCTGTGAGACAGAACCCCCGGTCATGTCCATGAGGTAAAACCTTACGAAGGGACCCGGTGAGGACCATGAAGCCGAAGCACAGATGTCCTCCACCGAGGCCCCACCCAGCAGGGCGGCAGAGGCCGCCACCCCACGAGTGGAGTGCGCCCTGACGCCCCCAGGGGGAGCCAGCCCGGCCAACGTGTAGCAAAGGGCAATGCCCTCGCACAACCAATGGGACAGGCGCTGTTTCGACAGTGCCTTACCAGCACGAGAGCCACCGTAACAGACAAAGAGCTGATCGGTAGCCCTGAGGCCCTGAGTACGGCTGAGGTAAATCCCCAAAGCCCGGACCGGCCATGACCGGACACTACCGTGAGGAGGCTGATGAACGCCTGAACCATAATATCCCTGGAGCGGAAAGAGCTCCGGATATTCTTTGGCACGAAGACTGGATTAGGCCTCAGAGTGGCACCGCTATCGAACGAATAGACAGACACTCAGGCCGCACCGAGAGAGCACAGAGCTCACCCACGCGCTTAGCGGAGGTGAACGGCCAGCAGGAACGCAGTCCCAAAGGCCTTGCTCAAGAGGCTCAAACGGGGCCTCGGACAACCGACCGAGGACCAATTGAAGATCTCAACTCGGAGCCAGAGAACGGTTCACCGGCTTAAGGTGCCGAGCGCCAAGCAGTAAACGCTTCACAAGAGGGTGGCCTTACACCACTCTTGGAAAATACACCACCTACCCGCGTAACCCGCGATAGTGGAGGGAGCATGCGCGTTCCGGATGGTACCAACCACAGAAGGATCCATCCTCTCCAGACTCACCCTCTCACCAGCCAAACCATCAACGGCTGGCCCAGCACAGGGAACTAACACAGAGACCTGTGCGCTTGTTAGAGGGCCCGCGATGACCAAGAAATAGGCCATGACGGGGATACCAAGAGCTGGATCAGGACCGGGAACCACACAGCTGCGCCCCGGTCCCGTGCAATCAGGATCAAGGACCTGTGCTCCTCAACGTAACCGCCCCAACAACTGACCTAACAGATGTACGGGGGAAAGAATCCCAGGCGGCACGGCATCGGTCCCAGACCTGCCTGACTATGTCCGGACGTAATCCCCACCCGTCAGGGTGAGGACCGCCCCGCGACATCACACCTGTACCCACATTCACCCTGCCGGGGATGTGGAGAGCCCTCAGGCCGCGCAGATGGAGAACGCCCATAGCCAGCCGCCCGCCGCCCGGTGCAGACGGGGGGAGCGTACTCCTCCCTGTCTGTCGATATACGACGCTGACGTCGTATTGTCCGTCCTGATCAAACACCGTTTGAGGACCAGAAGGACCGCTTTCAATACCAACACATTGAACGTAGCACAGACCGGGCAGCATGGCTTGCCAGCTGCCCCCTACTGCGTTGGCCCGACGCGTCTCCAGCGAGGGAGGCGTCGGTGAAAAACGTGACGTGTGACAGCCTACTGCCCATGGGGACCCCCCTGGTGAGGACCCCAGGCCCTCCCCAGGGGGCGAGGTCCCCCAGTACTGACACAGGAACCTTAGCCGCTTCCACTTGCCTCTCACCGGGTCTATTTCCATACTGGAAAAGAACCACCTCCGTAACCTCCTCCTGGGGTGAAGAGGAGGCCAAGAGGGACCACGGAATGAGCAGATGCCATCATACCGAGCAGGCCTATCACGGACAGCGCCGTAACAGTCCTAGGACGGAACCTCCCGAGCGTGTCGACAACACGCTCTGAGAGGGATGCCCATCTGACCCTGACACTACCCACGAGGCAATCGCACCCAAGGGGGGACCCCGACCGAAAGGGCCGGTTTGATACGGGGGAAGCTGACATCAGTCTAGGTGACAAAAGCTCCCCCACTGAACACCCCTCCAGAACATGCTGAGGAGTTGTTCTGCAGCCGGACATGCAAGGTGTGAGGCCCCCATGGGTTCCTACACACCGTAGCCCTGCAGTGATATTACTACCACCCAAATCACGCGCACCTGCGAGACCACTGCCAATCTTTCAGGAGTGGGAGGCACCAACATGATACCCGGCCTGGCGAAGGCGAGGTCGGGGAAGGCCGCACTGTGTGCCTCAAAAAGGTTTCGAGCCCCCCTGCTGACAACACTTGTAGTTGACAGATGTAACACCAGCCTCAACCAAACACAGCTTATGGTGTGGGAGCCGCTTGACAGCACAACATTCTCACGGACAGACCCAGGCTCAGCCATCAACTGGGTGTCAGCCCCTGTCCCCATGAGAAGCAAAGGAAACAAATCAGCCAAAGGAAACAAATCAGAGCCCCTTTTCCGCTGATGTTGGGGGAGGGAGTGATCGAAGAGCGGGCTGCTCGCGGCAGGACGGCGACGGCTTGTATATTCCAAGCCGAGCTCATCCAACATGGCCGATCCCTCGGCCGCCAAGGCTGTCGGCCTTGTGGACACCTGTCGACTCAACGCCCAGGATACCTCTGGCGGGGGAAAACATGGCCGCCTGTCGAGGGCCTCGCCATAGCCGCTGACGAGGCCGTGCTCTCACCTCTGGCTGCGCGGTGTGAGGCGTGTGGGGCCTAGGACAACCAAGCGGAAGACCAAGATCCTCTCCGGAGAGGGGAGCCCTGCGCGGTTATAGCTTGCGGCTAGGTCAAAGCTAATAACGTCAACAACCTCGCGCGATGTGTCGACGTCGGCTGGCCCTCAAGGCCCCGCCACCAGACACCATTTTTGACAGAAAAAACAGCAATTCGAACACAGTTACTAATCGCTGCCAATTCCATACCGTGGCGGTACAGGCTTTAGCAGCCCACCAGCCACTCACCCACCTCCTGGCGTCGGCCGGGCGGGGCACTGTTTCAACATGTCAAAAGCAAAGGACTGATGCTAACACGGAGCACCAGTGGTGGTTGCAACCAGCAACCTCCACTGTGGTGTGCACCATGAAGGGGTTAATGAATAAATTACGTAACACCACCAATATACTGTAGAATGGGCTAGCCCATGCACACAACGTTAAAGGGATGCGGACCAGAGAACCAGTCCCGCATTCAATCATAATATTCACAACAGCACACCAGCCCTAGACCTCAGCCCATTTACCCATGAAAAGGTAAACAAAGCCCCCCCGCAATACTCCCCCAATAGACACCGATTGACCGTCAGCATGAATGGTTAAGAGAAGGGAAGACTGTAGTGTAGACAGACATTCAGACAGCAGGGAGACAAAAAAGAAACAGTAGCCCAACATAGCATAGCGTTAGCCGCGCGCTCCAGGATAACGGGGAAACACTTGCGCCAATACACAACTCGGTTGTCTCCCGGGACAACTCGAGCACATCACAAACGCCAGCATTGTCATGCCTAGTGACATCCCACAGCAGGGAACAGTAGAACAGTGACCCAGCATTATAGCATTTAGTATTAGCAGCGCACTCCAGGACAGCCTGGGAAACGTCCCCCTCAGAGGGAGGTTTACCCAAACATCCTGCCCCTGGCGCCGATATACAACTCGGTTGTCTAACAAAACAACAAGCAGCAGTACTAACACCAGCGTTAATGCCTAGTGGCGCAGATCCTACCTTGTGTGAGGTAGCTCGATAGCTACACCTCACACGCCGTCCCTCTGTCTGCTGTCAACAAGACGAGGAGACTACAGACTCGACGCTGAGATGCATCGAAATGCATCCCGCTGCAGAGTCGCAGAACCCATACGAGCGCCGTCAGAACATGCCGCGAAGATTCCAGGGGTAGGCAAATCTCCGGTAAGCACTCATCTAAACTTTTCATAACAACTAGTTTCACAGGGTGCAAGCATCCGCCATGATGGAAATGAAAATAGAGGAAGGGCGAGTGGTGACCACGCCTAGTGCTATATAGTATGTCACTAGGGCGGGGCCTGGCAGGTGCTGGGTGTATTTGTTTTTATTCGTTGATGGAGTACACTAGGTACTGGAGATGAGGTATATCTCGATGGCGAAGAGCAGGACGCGATTCGCCAGTACGACTATATAACAAGACCAGAACGTTCCCCGTTAACTTCAGCAGTAGCTGTATTTACTCAAATCTGTAAAACCTTTGGTTTAACTTCAAAGATCCCTGCTTTCTAGTCTTGCACAAGGACCAATCAGCATGGGTATGGGCGGGTTAATTTTCCATTGATGGGGATTTGATTGGCTGTTTTTAAATAAAGTGCAGCCGCAGGAATAATAAGTTAATAACGTTAACGTTAGTTCGGCCAGAGAAACAAATATACTAATTACAATTGTTGGACCTGTGAGATTTGTACTTTGTAGGTCTGCATTTTAACACTT
The DNA here is from genome assembly GCF_963971535.1 of Notolepis coatsorum. NCBI lineage: Eukaryota > Metazoa > Chordata > Actinopteri > Aulopiformes > Paralepididae > Notolepis > Notolepis coatsorum. The sequence continues at coordinate 93,299,555 of NC_140174.1, read as the reverse complement.
TCAGAGCCACCAGGGGGTGTCGTACTTACCTGGCTGAATGCCAGCACCCACTTCAATGATATAGCGTTATGAACGCATAATCTCTGTCTTAAATTATGGCTATGTGTCTAATCTGCCCGTCGCTTATCAATGACTTGTTTGCAGTCAACATTGTCGAAACGGATTGTTTTTTAATCGCTTCATTTCCATTTTATAGCATTTTGAAAAGCCCTCGTTTTTCAGGAAAATATAAAGATTCCGTGATAAACGGCATTTACTGCAATATTCTGGCATACACAAAAACGTTGTCATTTTTCGGCCTATTTATGAATCGTTTTAAAATAAACGCTAGATTATCGATAGTATATGTGTACTTATGCACGCTATAGAAGCAGGCTGAAATATCGATTCTCTCATTTCCTGATCAGCGGCACACACACACACACACACCTACACACACACACACACACACACACACACACACACACACACACACACACACACACACACACACACACACACACACACACACACACATATGGGACACGTTGATATATCTGTGAAAAAAGCTCTGATTATCCCAAGACTGGTAAAATAGATTCCTTACCTCAGATCAGATGTTATCCAAAAAGATTATTCCAATTCCTGATCGCCATTCCAAATATCGATCGTGTTTATTGATTCAGTTTGGGTGCTGGAAATACATAATCCACGCTGTTTTGGGGTCGGCGATCAATTTCGGTCTCTTCAATTGGCTTGACGGAAAAGTAAAATGAGGAAACTATGAACTAACGACAAAACGTGTCGCTGGCATTCAAAGTGTTAAATGTAAGGAGTAAAACCTTTTTTTTCTCTGAAATGTAATTGAGTAAAAGTACAAGTATACAAACCTAATAATAATTGAGTAAAGTACAAATTCCCCAAAACAGTACTTAAGTATTGTAACAAAGTACAATTACTCAAGTACTTTACACCCCTGTTATTTGGTAATAATTACCAAATGCCATTGGCTTCCAGTGAATCTGAAAACGTGTCTTAACTCTTTCTGCGCCATACCCATCATTTCTCGGGTTTCAAATCCAGCGGTTGAGCGCCAAACCCGACATTTCTCGGGTTTAGATCCTTTTTTATTTTTATTTTCCATTCAAAACAGTAGCGCGGACCTTGGTGACTCATCTGAGTACTTGAAATTGCAATGACGATTGAATCCTGCCATGTGGCAGTATCGCCTACCTTATGAACATGCATATGGGCCAGCTTAGTGTGGGTGGCCCCAGCCCCCAAACAACTATAGGGACTCACTCTACTAGTAGGTTGTGAGCAGCTGTGAGCAGGACGACAATGGCAATCGCCTAGAGCAAACTATTGGATATTATGAAAAAGACTAAATGGATTATACTGTATGGATGATGATTATGGATGATAAGGTGCGTTTCCTAACGTTATATGTATTGATCCTGTTCTGATTCAAGACACTTGCACTCGAAGTGATAAATGGAGTACCTCTAAAACAAAGGTAACGTCTAGTTTACATCTACTTTACCAAAATAAAACATGCGCTTGTATGATAGCAGCGTCGATGAAGCAGCTTTGTGAAGAAACAAGGTCATGTGTTTACCTTTGACCTGGCAATAATATAGGTTTCAGGCGAGCAGCCGTGAGATTTGCGCATACGCTGCACAAAACACACTTTATCTCACAATCTAGATTAGAAAACCAGCCTGGATTATTTTGAAACGGGGCAATGTTTAGCTCGGGATTGTGAACGAACGAGGGTATGTAGAAACAAACTCTTTTTTACATGTTGGAGTATAAATAGTGGCTGTCAAATGAGCTATACTAATGTCTCCATAGCTATAATATAGAATATACAATAGCTCAGCAAAGATTGTGAAATATCGTGAAAATGGTAAAAAAAAAAATAATGCCGCCAGGGAGTACAGATGGGAAAACAGTGTGGCAGCGTCAATGAGTTAAACACCATATAATCCCATGAAAGACATCTACGGGGCCAGTTTCTAATTGCAGCCACCCGTAGGTGCTCTTTGAGAGCGGTTTTGAAGGAGGGTAGGGATTCCAATTATTTTACGGCTGTGGGTAGGGCGTTCCACATTGTTGTGGCATAATTGCGAAACATGATGCAATACAGTATCTGAGGAAGAATTCCTCTTCTTCCCTTTGCACCATATTAAGGCACAATAGAACAACTATTCGGGGGGAAATTAAACATTTCATAGAAAAGAATTGCATTTTGGCATGGCATTTTAGTGGGATTATGTGGTGTCTAAAGCTACAGTGTCGAACCTTTGTCTCCAACTACTGGTAGTGAGAGTAATTACACCAACACTGTCATCCTCGCCACCTCTTTTTGACTTTAGTCCTTCCTCTGATTGCATAGTTTATTTTTTTTATCTTGGAAGCTTCTTCGTTTTTTTTCGCCATTTCACTCTGTTGCTAATGTTGTTCCCCTCTTCTCTTCCGCTCTCTGCTCTGGCGTCGCCGGTTGTTGATGGAATGTCAAACAGCGGAATGTTAATCAGCGTTGTGTAAACTTGTTTGGCGAAGGGCTTAAATGTAACGGACTTCACTTATATGTAAAAGTTCTGGGCTGCAGCTTTAAGACACATTTCCAGATACAATAGAAGCCAATGGAAGTATAATTTAGGACATGGCTGTGCAATTGTGCAGGATGTAGTAGAATATATACACAAAATTATAATAGAAATACAGTGGAATAGAATATGTAGCAGGGCTGTGCAGTATTGTGCAAAAATATGTACAGTGTCATGTTCAGATGCTCACAGTTTTGAGTATACAGTATGTGCAAATAGTCCAGCAAGGGTGTGTTAATGTAACACATTGTGGCAGACAAACAGTGTAAATGAATGTTATACATCAATAGTGCAAAAAATATACTGTACCACTGTATTTGTACTAGTTACAGCATATTGTACAGTACAGTGCAGTATACCATAAAATACTGCAGTGGACAGGCATAATTTCTTTTTTCTTTTTTTACGAGTCAGCATTTTGGAATTGGCGTTATGGTAGGACAACTCTGGTCCACAAATCCCACACTAGACTTTTAGATTTAGAAGATTTTCATACATGTTTCTTGCCATTTCCCACAGGGCTACATTGCAGCCGACTACTGCTACATTTACATTTACATTTCGTAATTTAGCTGACGCTTTTATCCAAAGCGATGTACAAGTTCTGTACGACAAGTCATCAGGAAGGGCACAACTCTATCAGCTGAGTAACAATGTTCATCAAAGTGTTGAGTGCTACAGTGTAGGTTAGTTTATTAGGACAAGTGCATGACAGTAAGGTTAGTTAGGGTTAGATCTTTTTTATTTTATTTATTTTTTTATTCAGCTAACAACGACAACAGCGTCAGCAGGACGGGCAGCACTGCAGACTCACTGGAGGTGTAGTTTCATGACACAACACACACTAAATGGTAAATGGTGCATTTATATAGCAGCTTTTATCCAAAGCACTTTACAATTTGTTCCTCACATTTTTACCATTCTCTCACACATTCACACACAGACGGCGGAGGCGACCATGCAAGCTGCTAACCTGCACACCGGGAGCCAGGGCCGCCTCAGGGGGTGTGCAAGCAGTGCGGTCGCACAGGGCCTCGCGGGAAGGGGGGCCTCGCACAAAAAAATTATAAAAAGAAATTAAATAAAAATATTTTTTATTTATTATCTTTTTATTTCCTTTTTTTATTTTTTATTTTATAAAAAAAAATTGCGAGGCCCCCCTTCCCGCGAGGCCCTTTTTCATCACAGACCTAAAATCTAGTTTTGCTTATATGCTTATATATTTCACATTAGACACGTTTGTAGAATGTGTCTGACTTGTTCCTGGCTCTGCGGCTCTGCAGACTGCAGATACACTATTGGAGCTCTGGGGCTCTGCAGCAGACATACTATTGGTTTCAACGAAGGGAGGGGTTACATGTGTACAGTCGGCCGGCGTGCGTCAGCTGCGTCTGACTATTTCGCACGTGCAGCATTGGAGGTTATGCCAGCCAAGACGAAGAGGATGGTCATTCGGCAGATGGACTGAAGATGAAAGTTGTTGCATGTTAGCCAAGTCAAGCTAGCCATGTCGGCTTAGCTAAAGGCAGGGACAGCTAGTTAGCTTTAGCTACGTTATAATATCGAGTGCTAACGTGTGGTTCAATCGGGATAGCCATGTCGGCTAGTAGCTTAGCTAAAGGCTAACTAGTGTTAGCTAGCCTAGAGAGAGCGCGTGCAGCATTGTTATGCCAAGATGAAGAGGACGGTCGTTCGGCAGATGAACTTCGTCAACTCCACGCGGTTGTCTCCATCCTCTTGGACGTTTGGTGAGTTTTTAATGCACTCTATTCTATTCCCGCCGTGGAGATATCTCTCTCTCTCTCTCTCTCTCTCGGGCCGGCTAGCTATCGTGGCTACGTTATGTTGGCTAACGTTATGTGGAGCCAGCGGGCCGGCTAGCTATCGTAGCTGACGTTCTGTTGGACCAGCGGGCCGGCTAGCTATCGTAGCTAACCTTATGTTGAGCTAGCGGGCCGGCTAGCTATTGTAGCTAATGTTATGTTGAGCTAGCGGGCCGGCTAACTATCGTAGCCAACGTTATGTTGAGCTAGCGGGCCGGCTAGCTGTCGTAGACGTTATGTTGAGCCAAGCGGGCCGGCTAGCTAACGTAGCTAACGTTATATTGAGCCAAGCGGGCCGGCTAGCTATCGTAGCTGACGTTCTGTTGGACCAGCGGGCCGGCTAGCTATTGTAGCTAACCTTATGTTGAGCTAGCGGGCCGGCTAGCTATCGTAGCTAATGTTATGTTGAGCTAGCGGGCCGGCTAACTATCGTAGCCAACGTTATGTTGAGCTAGTGGGCCGGCTAGCTGTCGTAGACGTTATGTTGAGCCAAGCGGGCCGGCTAGCTAACGTAGCTAACGTTATAATGAGCCAAGCGGGCCGGCTAGCTAACGTAGCTAACGTTATATTGAGCCAAGCGGGCCGGCTAGCTGTCGTAGCTAATGTTATATTGAGCCAAAGCGGGCCGGCTAGCTAACGTAGCTAACGTTATATTGAGCCAAAGCGGGCCGGCTAGCTAACGTAGCTAACATTATATTGAGCCAAAGCGGGCCGGCTAGCTAACGTAGCTAACGTTATATTGAGCCAAACTGGCCGGCTAGCTGTCGTAGCTAACGGTGTGTCCTTGGTGTCAGTACCTGGCTACTCTATTTGCAGTTAGCCTCCTTAGCTGATGTCAGCCGTTGGCTCCTTGCTACTTTGTTTTCTCTGGTATAGATCCTCTTCTCTTTGGATTTAAGTGTTGATCTTTGTCCTTTTGGATCTATGTATATTCATGTTGCCTTTGAAGTTATCTTTTCCTTCTGTTTTGTTCTTCCATTAAAAGTTGAATATCCTTTAGGGGCTCATCTTAGCTGTCTTGCTTATCTCTCTCTGTCTGGACCACAGACCCATCTCTCTCTCTCTCGCGTTTCGATCTCACACAGGGCCTCACATTTCTCCCTGGCGGCCCTGCCGGGAGCAGTTCGTGTCTTGCTCATGGACACTTTGACACGCTGCTAAATACTTCCCAAAGGTCAGTGAATACCACGACCACAACACCAGAGGGAGCTCCACAAATCATGTCAAACCCAGATTCGGCTCAAACAAGGGACTAAACACGTTTCGCAATTATGCCACATCAATGTGGAAAGCCCTACCCACAGCTGTAAAGGAATGCGAATCACTACCCACTTTCAAAACCACTCTCAAAGAGCGGCTGTAAATGTCCAAACCCAACCCCCTCCAATGTACAGTCCACCCCCACACCCCACCCTACCCACCCAACCACCTCCAATGTACAGTTTCCCCCCCCCCACCCAACCACCTCCAATGTACAGTCCCCCCCCACCCTACCCACCCAACCACCTCCAATGTAGTTTCCCCCACCCCACCTACCCCCCCCCCCCCCCCCCACCCCACCTCCTCCAATGTACAGTTTCTTCCCCCTCAAATGTATATACTCTATATATATCAATCAATCAATCAAAGCCCGGGAGGAGCAGGAATCTAACCGGGACCCTCCGGATTATCAGACGACTGCTCTACCTCCTGAGCCATTGTCGCCCTAGTGGCTGACATTGAAAATTGCACTATACGACTATACTAATTCCACTGTTTAAGTTATTTCTAAGTATTACATTTTCAACAACAATGCATAGTAAAGAGGTGGCAGCATACATTTACATTTACATTTAGTCATTTAGCTGACGCTTTTATCCAAATCGACTTACAAGTTCTGTACGACAAGTCATCAGGAAGGGTACAACTCTATCAGCTGAGTAACAATGTTCATCAAAGTGTTGCGTGTTACAGTGTAGGTTAGTTTATTAGCACAAGTGCATGACAGTAAGGTTAGTTAGGGTTAGAGTTTTTTTTTTTTTTTCTTTTTTTCAGATAATGGTTGAAGAAGTGCGTCTTTAGTCAACGGCGGAAGATTGGACGGGTTTCGGCTGTCCTAACTGGGGTGGGTAGTTCATTCCACCATTATGGGGCAAGGACTGAGAATAGGCGACTTCTCTTTGATGACCCTCCCGGGGCTTGGATAGGAGTGGGTCTGAGGCGGCCAGAAGATGCAGAGCGTAGGGGTCTTGAGGGTGTGTAGTTAGAGATCATTGACCAGAGGTAGGCGGGAGCGGTTCCCTTTGTCGTCATCCAGGTGGAGATGTCGGACAGGCAGGCCGAGATCCACTCAGAGACGTGGATATTTGAGGGAGGGAAGGAGAGGAAGAGTTGAGTATCATCAGCATAACAATGATACGAGAAGCCATGAGACGTGATAATGTTACCCAGTGATTTAATGTAGAGGGAGAAGAGAAGGGGTCCTAGGACCGAGCCCTGGGGGACACCCGTCCGCAGGGGGCGCGTGGCCGACAGGGTCCCTCTCCATGACACTTGGTAGGAGCGGTCATTGAGGTATGATGTCAGCCATGTCAGCGCAGAGCCAGCCACTCCCATTCCTGCGAGGGCCGCAAGGAGGATCTGATGGTTGACTGTGTCGAAGGCTGCAGATAGATCTAGGAGAATCAGGACATAGGAGAGGCCTTTTGCTTTTGCTAAGTGAAGTGCCTCTGTGACCGCAATGAGGGCCGTTTCTGTGGAGTGGCCAGTCCGGAAGCCAGACTGATTAGGGTCTAGGAGGTCATTCTGTAAGAGATAAGCAGTAAGTTGGTTGGATACAGCACGTTCAAGTGTTTTAGAAAGGAAGGAGAGAAGAGAGACAGGACGATAGTTGCCTATGACGGTGGAGTTCAGGTTTAAAAAAAAAAAAAAAAAACTTTATTTTTTAGCGTTTATCGCTTTTCTGGTCAAGCATGACCGACAGAAACAGGTTGAAATGGGATGTAGAGCAGGGGAAGACATTCTGAGAAATGACGGCGGGTCCGGGAATCGAACTCGTGTCCCCCAGATCCGTGACGAGCACGGTTTTCCCCGACGCAGAAATAGCGCCGAGATATGCGGTGAGCTACGGGAGCTCCCCCAGGTTTATTTTTTTATGAGGGGCGTGACTCTGGCTTGTTTTAGGGAGGTGGAGGACCACCCCCGAGTTGAGTGAGGAGTTGATGGTTGCCGTTAGGAATGGGAGGATGTCTGGTGCTATGGTCTGGAGGAGTGGGGAGGGTAGCTGGTCCAGCTGGCATGTAGTCAGACGGTTCGACGTTACCAGTGTCAGGGTCTCGGCTTCTGTAATGGGAGAGAAAGATGACAGAGTGAAGGATGAGGTTCTTGATTCAGTATTTGGAATGGGTGAGGGTTGGGAGAAGGCGCTGCGGATGTTCTCCACTTTTTCCTCAAAGAAGATTGCGAAGTCTTCGGCAGAGAAAGATGAGGGAGGAGGGGGTGGGGGTGGAGTGAGGAGGGAGGACATGGTAGCATGCAGTTTGCGAAGATTCTTGGCAGAGGCCTCGATCCTATGGTGAAAGAAAGACGTTTTGGCATTAGTAATGGTTTTGGAGAATGTTAACAAGAGGTTGTGATATGTGTCGATGTCAGCAGTGAGGCGTGCAGGTTGCCATCTCTGTGGGGAGAGCAGAGAAGGTGTCACTCAAAGGTAGAGCAGATAGTATGTCAGAGGAGAGGGTGGAGGGGGATAGAGAGGGCAGGTTGCATCTGAGTGAGACGGTTTGAGTTGGGGTGAAGACCTTTCGGTTAAGCATGAGAGTTAGTGAGAAAGAAATTAAGGAATGGTCAGATACATGTAGGGGAGTTACCGTGGTGTTAATGATGCTGGAGTTACGGGAAAATATGAGAGCATAGACCAATGAAAGCAGATCTCCCCCACATGAAGCAGGGCTAGAGTACACAGGAAGTGACAGACAGGAAGTCTTAGCCACTAGGTGGCACTCAGGTGCTAAGCACGAAGCAGAGCTGGGGTAAACAGGAAGTGAGTGACAGACGAAGAGGCGTGGGCAGAATCGTTCTCACCATCTAGCATTAGCATGCTAATGCTAACGAATATAATGGCAGACTTTCATAAAGAGGAGTCCCCAATGCAACGCACACAGAGCTTGTTCTTTCACAGTCGGCTGTAATGTGGATACCATGACCCTCCTGTCTTGGTATCACCATACATAGGGTGACCATATTTTGATTTCCAAAAAAGAGGACATGCTGGCCCCAGCCTCGAGATACATAATGATACTCAAAGTTTACTCAAATATGCCTTATTGTTATTGTTATGTACCATGAGCCTGATCACTCCTGTGTCACTGCCTGATCACTGCTGTGTCACTGGGCATGCAGGTGAGGGCTGCTAATTAGCTAATTAGTGCTGATTGGTTACCTGCTGGCAGCTTTAAAACCAGCCCTTGAGTCACACATGCAGGGTCTGTGGTTAGAGGAGTGTGGGGTTAAACAGATAGTTATCACATTCTTCTATTCTTGTTTCTTTAGTTAGTATCAGTATTTCATGGTTAAAGTAGTCTTTTGGGTTAACACAGGTTTTTGGTGTCGGTTTTGCACATAGGTTGCGTGCCTTTGAGCCAGGGTCGTAACAGTTGGGCGCTCGTCCGGGATATTTACCCCTAGAAATTGTTTGGTGGTTTTTTTGTGTGTTGCATGGTGTGTCATGGTGCTATGGTTTGGGTGGTGTTCGTTACATATTGTGTAACGTGGGGGCTTGAGCCGTTTCATCAAACAGGTGAGTATGCCTTATTTGTTTGTAATTTGATGTGACTACTTATGCTGTTAAAATATATAGTTTAGTGGGCACCACATGTAGATAGGGACATTATTTTCTGGTTGTTGGTTAGCTTCCTGTGCACCACATACTCCTGGGGCAGTCAGGGAAGTGATTAGCACCATCTACTTGTCTGGTATCATACCATGTACTGGACGGGTGGATGGTCAAATATGATCTTTGGCTGGTAGCAGGTGTGGTTGAAGATGGTTAGGTCTACAGGGCATTAGCTTAAGGGTAGGTAGATTAGGGGGCCAGAAAACACAGGTAGTGTGGTAGGGCCTGATTTAGTGTTTCTTAGGGTAGACATGTGGTGGGCCGGTTTTGACTGTAGTTTAGATGTAGAAGCGTAAGTAGTCATATCAGGTTAGAAGGCGCACCTGTTTGAATTTGTTTGTTGTATTTGTTTTGTTTGTTTTTAGTGTTTGGTTAGCATACCTGTTAGCACCTGACCTCCTGCGTGTATGACACGTCTATTTATTTCAGGGTGGTTGTTTTTTATTTTATTTTTTTGCAAATTAGAAAGGTGTGCTCAGTAGAGCACACATTTCCACCGCGTCCCTTTATGGTTATTAGTATTGGCATTAGCATTCGTTATGGTTCTTCAGTGGTTCTTCAGTGGTTCTGTAGTGTGTCTTCAGTGGTTCTTTAGTGGTTCTTCGTGGTTCTTCATGGTTCTTCAGTGTTTCTTTAGTGGCTCTTTTGTGGTTCTTTAGGTAGATTGTGTGTGTGCTAGGGTGCTTTTGGCCGTTTTTTTTTGTGACTCTAAAGTGGGCAGGGTGTGGCGCTGGTGCAGTAAAGATGGCTTCCATCAAGGACTTTGTTGATCACCCGTCTCATGACATGTTGGAGAGGTTTTCCAAGGAGCAACTTCTAGAACTTGCTGTACACTACAGGGTAGAGCTTACTGCAGGTGAGAAACGTTTGAAGCCAACTGCCTTGAGTGCTTTAAGGGTGTTACTCATTAGAGAGCAGGTGCTTGTGGCGAGGGTGGAGGAGCCTCCTTTGTCTGACGTGTCTCCGCTATTATCTGGTGCAGAGGGTGAGTGGAGGCTTAGAGAGTTAGAGTTTAAGGAGAAACAGCTACAGCAAGAGGAGAGGAGAATGTTGCTGGAGCATGAGCGTGCGCAGAAGGAGCGTGAGCATGAGCGTGAGCTTAAGGAGAGACAGCTACAACAAGAGCGTTACTTGAAGGACTTAGAGCATGAGCGTGTGCAGAAGGAGCTTGATTATAAGCATGCTGCCTTGCGGGCGGGTGCTCTGCCTTCAGAGTCGCGTTTCGGTTTTGATGTAGGCAAAAATATTAGGATGGTGCCTCCTTTTTTTGAAAAAGATGTGGATAAGTATTTTCCCCTTTTTGAACGGGTGGCAACCACATTGAAGTGGCCTGATACGGCCTGGACGCTGTTGCTGCAGTGTGTTCTTGTTTGTAGGGCACAAGAAGCCTATACTGCTCTGTCCCTTGAACAGAGCGCTGACTATGAGCTTGTTAAAGCTTCCATATTGAGGGCTTATGAGTTGGTCCCCGAGGCCTATCGTCAGCGTTTTAGAGGCTATCGCAGGTCGGAGGGACAGTCGTATGTTGAATTCGGAAAAGAGAAGGAGAACCTGTTTGACAGGTGGTGCACCTCTCAGAGAGCGGAGTCAAGAGAGCAGCTTAGGCAGTTGATCCTCCTAGAGGAATTTAAGAGATGTGTTCCTGATACCGTTTCCACACATCTAAATGAGCGTAAGGTATTGCAGATAGGCGACACTGCTGTCTTGGCTGATGAGTTTGTGTTGACTCACAAAACTGTCTTTGTAGAGGAGGGCCGTGTTGAGTCCAGGGGTAGGCGTCCTTTTCAGGGGAGCCGGTTCCCGGCACCCGTGTCTGCTGGTCGGTTTACTTCGACTCCTAGGCAAGGTGGCTCTGCTAGTGCATTCCCAGAGGGGGTTATCTGTTTTTACTGTAAGGAACCTGGTCATATCGTTGCTGGGTGCCCTGTGCTTAAGCAGAAGAATGTAAAAACTGTGGCTCTGGTAGAAATCATGGGCAGGACACCTATGCCGACATTAGAGGGTGGGGTGCGTAGTATCAAAGGTGCAGACAGGGAGCTAGAGGGCTCCTCAACGTTTATGATGGATGGATTTGTTTCCCTAGTTGGTGCATTAGGGTCAAAGCAGGCTATTACAATATGGAGAGATACAGGAGCTTTTCAGTCTCTCATTCTGGATGGGATTTTGCCATTTTCTGAAAATTCTTCATTGCATTCCGGTGCCATTGTTCAGGGCTTTGGAGGAGGCTTTGTGAATACCCCTTTGCATGAGGTCTCGCTAAACTCTCCCTTAGTATCAGGCAATGTTGTTGTAGGAGTGTGTTCTCACATCCCCATAAAGGGTGTGTCCTTCATTCTAGGGAACGATTTGGCCGGTGGCAAAGTGCTCGCTACTCCAGTTGTAATTCCCATCCCTGTAGTTTCTGAGGTTCCTGATGAGCTCGCACAGAAACATCCAGGAGTGTTTCCTGTGTGTGCTGTAACATGCGCAATGTCAAAGGTCAAACGTGACACCCATGATGTTGTTAACTCAGATTGTGATATGACACTTAGTGACACGTTCTTTGTTGAGTTGAAAAGTGGCCCTGATGAGGGTTTTGGTAAGGTGATACCGTCTCATGAGCAGTTGGTACTAGAGCAAAACAAGGATGTCTCCTTGTCGTCCCTCTTTGAAGCGGCGGTTTTAGAGGATGCAATGATGGATACGTCTCAAGGATACTTTGTTATCAATGACGTGCTCATGAGAACCTAACCTGTCCAGTCTGGATGACTGGGGCAGTGTGTTTCAGATTGTTGTTCCAGCCGTGTATCGTCCTGATATACTGCATCTAGCACATGATCATGATCTTGCTGGTCACATGGGAGTCAGGAAGACTTATGATCGTGTGCTAAGACATTTTTGTTGGCCTGGTTTAAAGTCAGATGTGGCACAATATTGCCGCTCATGCCATGTGTGTCAGGTTGTTGGTAAACCGAACCAGAAGATTCCTCAGGCTCCTCTGCAGCCTATTCCTGCTGTTGGGGAACCTTTTGAGCGGATCCTCATTGACTGTGTTGGTCCCCTCCCTCGAACTAAGACAGGGAACCAGTACCTTCTGACTATTATGTGTGCAGCGACCCGTTTCCCTGAAGCCATTCCTCTACGCCAGATCACAGCCCCAGCTATATCCAAAGCTCTGGTTAGGTTTTTTTCGACTTTTGGCCTACCAAAAGTTATTCAGTCAGATCAAGGGTCTAATTTCATGTCCCGTCTCTTTGCTCAGGTCCTCCAACAGTTGTCTATCCAGCATTGCCCTTCCTCTGCCTACCATCCAGAGTCCCAGGGGGCGCTGGAGAGATTCCACCAGACTATCAAAACAATGCTGCAGGCATATTGTACGGAGTTTGAAAAAGACTGGGATGATGGGATCCCGTTGCTTCTGTTTGCTGCTAGGGAGGTAACCCAGGAGTCTCTTGGATTCAGCCCGGCTGAGCTGGTGTTCGGCCACACAGTAAGGAAGTAGACTATATGGTGAGTGTAACTGAGGGGTACAATTCCCTGACTGTATTATATAAGTATGGTATCATTAAACCACTACTGTCTTATGTACATTACTACTGGCCATACAGTACACAGGTATCTTAGATGAACACTTCCCACAATGACACGGTTCCACACAAAACTGGATTTAAGAATATTCATTAGCAGCAATAATAGTATATATAACAATACTTTACTTAGGGTGCGCTTATAAGGCAAAATAATGTGCCTAAGCAAATCAATAACGTATGTCCATTCTCATATTACGCAGGAGATAATGAATACAACCTGAAGATTAGGAATTATATCTATGGTACTCTAGTAAGGCAGCGGGAGATACTGGTAGGGTCCCTCCGGTTGTAGGCCAGCAAGGGGAGAGGATTTGTCGGTAGTAGAGTCTGGGTCAACGATGAATAGAGAGACTCCAAGTACAGGAGACGGTGCAATAATCTCTTGATCCGCAGACGAATAACAGCTGTTCTCCGTAGCATGCAGCTCCGCATGGAAGAAAGCTAGCCAGCCTCAGGCTTCTGAGAGGCGGGCTCGACGTTGCTCCTCACAGGGTAAATCCCACACAATTGTGGGTGTAGGCGATTCTCCGCTCCATCAATTGCAGGACCAAAGCAAATATAATCCAGCCGAAAAGGGCTATGTAGTCGTCGGGTAGATTATCCAGTGTACATGTCCACACGGTCCTCGTCTAGGGCTCCTCGGGTGAAAGTGCCAGGGTAAGCTGCCCAGCATGGATAAGCACACTAGCTGGTACGAGGAAACGTTGGTGATGCTGGTCACTGTAGAACGGTAGCCGCACGATACACTATACATAAATAGACTATTACTGAATTAATAGAATAGGTCGAACTCGACGGTACAGCGTTAAACTCTGATACTTCAGTTATTAATTCGCACGCGGTCTCAATGCTCTATTTGGGGCCAAACAGGCCATACTTCACTGCACGTTGTATCGTGGGTGAGGCTTCAACTTATTGGGTAACTTAACTTCTGTATTCACCTGCGCCGTATTTATACGTTAGGTGAACAAACTAGTACCAGCTTTATTCCTGTCTCGTATCCTTGCGCAGAGCCGTTCATGTCCAGGCAAGTCTTTGGCGGTGACTTTGAACCAGACCTTGGGGGTATGGCAATGGCGCCTAAGGGACCGCTGTCCAATAGGAGAACGAAATATTATGGTCTGTACTAGGTTAAAGGGATATTCCGTGTATATGTACAAGGAATACCCTAGGGATATCAAACGATATACAAATATTATGCAATATATATCAATCAATAAATATATATATTCGGTTTAATCTGATCCTTCGTAACAGTGAGACATGGCATTGCGGAGCCCAGTTCTAGTGCATGGAGCTCCCCCTGCCTGCTTGTTGATAAGCCAGACTGCACTCATCGGTTCTGTACTGACTTCCGTAAAGTTAATGCAGTAACCAAGCCGGACTCGTACCCTCTTCCTCGGATGGATGACTGTATCGATCGGGTGGGTTCGGCAGCCTTTGTAAGTAAATTGGATTTGCTAAAGGGATACTGGCAGGTTCCGCTTACTCCGCGAGCACGTGAGATATCCACTTTTGTCACACCAGAGAGTTTCTGCCAGTATACAGTGATGGCCTTTGGCATGCGGAATGCCCCAGCGACGTTTCAGCGGCTAGTGAACAAGGTCCTGGCCGGGGTAGCGTTCTGTGAGGCATATCTGGATGACCTGGTTATCCACAGTTCCTCTTGGTCACAACATGTGGAGCATCTGGCGGAAGTGTTCAAGCGGTTGGGTGATGCTAACTTGACAGTTAACCTTGCAAAATGTGAATTTGGACAGGCCACGGTTACCTACCTGGGTAAGGTGGTTGGACGTGGGCATGTGTGCCCCATTGCAGCTAAGGTGGAGGCTATAGTGGGCTTCCCTGCTCCCATCACCAGGCGGGAGTTGAAGCGCTTCCTAGGTATGGCAGGGTACTATAGGAGTTTCTGTAGGAACTTTGCTTCTGTTGCTGCCCCTCTGACTAATCTGCTCAGTCCTAAGGTACCTTTCGTGTGGACTGAGACTTGTCAACAGTCTTTTGAGAGCATCAAGGGTATTCTGATTAGTGCTCCCGTTCTGTCAGCTCCTGATTTTCAGCTGCCGTTCAAGTTGGCAGTGGATGCTAGTGACCTCGGTGCTGGAGCCGTCCTCCTGCAGGAGGATGCATTAGAGGTGGAGCACCCAGTGTGCTACTTTTCTAAAAAGTTTGACAGGCATCAACTGCACTACTCTACTATAGAGAAGGAGGCGCTCGCTTTGGTTCTTGCCTTGAACCATTTTGATGTTTACGTTGGGTCGTCCAGTTTACCCCTTGTTGTGTATACAGACCATAACCCTTTGGTTTTTCTTCGCAGTATGGTGAACTCGAACCATCGTTTGATGCGATGGAGTTTGTTCCTCCGAGCGTATAACTTGGATATTCGCCACATTCGTGGGAGGGACAACGTGCTGGCAGACGCCCTCTCACGGTCATAGTACCGGTGATTGTGGTGCCCGTTATCATTGTTGTGGTAGTGGCCCTGACAACTAGTGGGTCACAGTTGTTTTTTGTTTTTTGTTTATGGGTTGATGTATAGTGGTTGCCTCTTGGGCAACCAGTTTGGTGGGGGAGGTGTTATGTACCATGAGCCTGATCACTCCTGTGTCACTGCCTGATCACTGCTGTGTCACTGGGCATGCAGGTGAGGGCTGCTAATTCGCTAATTAGTGCTGATTGGTTACCTGCTGGCAGCTTTAAAACCAGCCCTTGAGTCACACATGCAGGGTCTGTGGTTAGAGGAGTGTGGGGTTAAACAGATAGTTATTACATTCTTCTATTCTTGTTTCTTTAGTTAGTATCAGTATTTCATGGTTAAAGTAGTCTTTTGGGTTAACACAGGTTTTTGGTGTCGGTTTTGCACATAGGTTGCGTGCCTTTGAGCCAGGGTCGTAACAGTTATACTATTAAAAGTATGCCTCCTCTGTATGGATAGAAAATGATTCTTTATATTATTTTATATAACACAATAATATCTCTCTATAACCAAAGACACACCAAACCAAAGTTACTCAACAATCAATGTTTTATTATGCCAAAAATGATCTCTCTGACAAATCTCAATGGCACAAGAATAACTTAAAAATCAACCTGTAACAAAATAATAGCTCTCTTTTCAAGTCTTACTAGACAACAATAAATAACAAAATAATATGAAATAATGTTCTAAATAATTTGCACAACTTTCCATTAGTGAACAATGAACATGACATATTTATTACCTATGTTTATTATATAAATCAAACCAAATTTCTTTGAGGCACCATGAACCAAATATAAGGTTACTAAACATTTTGGCAGTGTCAGAGTCTGAATTAAATTTTTTTCCAATCCATGCATCTGTAGCTGTTGTGATGTTTCACAGTATGAAATGCAAACACATTTACAGCATCCTCTGTTTTCGGTCTAACAGCTTGTCCATGTGCGCAGAACTCACGCAAGTCGCATCACTTTGCGAGCGTCTAGCGGCTCTGGGTTGCATTTTCCGCCGAACATATAACATAATATATACTGTTCGAAATATCTATTTGTTGCCGTTTGAATGCCACCTCACTCTACCAATTCCGTGCCTCGGTTCTCGAGTTACATGACGATATGTCAGGCGAGCGTCTTTTTACGCACTGCAGGTCTTTGAAATCCGGACATTTTCATGAATTTATAAAACAACCCGGACACCCCGGACAAGGCGTGAAAAGAGGACATGTCCGGGCAAAAGAGGACGTTTGGTCACCCTACCATACCATTGCCCTATAGCATCATAATAGTTTGAGCATGGACCACACATATTCATTTTATGGGGGGAAACATAGCCTACATTGTGCATTGAGTGGCTAAAAGCCACCAACTATATCTGAAATAAAAAATATATGGGGGGAAAAATAAGAAAAACAATAAATACATATATTACTATTATGTACCTTACTACTATGATACTATACTTATACTACCCATCATGCTAATATGTCTATACTACTCTGCACTCAAAGTGTAACACTCAAGTTCGATCCTATTTTACTAACAACACCACTGACCCTTAGTTGCCAGAGAGGTGCCCCTCCTGCTGACTTGTTGTTCACAATCTGTAAATCGCTTTGGATAAAAGCGTCAGCTAAATGACTAAATGTAAATGTAAACAAAGAAAACGCTGATGTGTTGCTAGCTATACGTTAGCTATCTGCGCCGGCACGATCATCTACTGGCGTTAGTGTTGCCAAAGACGGGACGGTGATGGCTAGAAGGCCATGTTACAGCCGGCTGCCTCTGACCACGGAGGAACAAGGCTTTCTGCATGTTGCACTGTGGACTCCTCACATAACCCACATGATGTCACAACAACCTTATGAAAGTCTGCCATTGGAGAGGGGTCAGTGTGTTTGTCGATCAGTGTGTTTGTCGATCAGTGTGTTTGTCGGTCAGTGTGTTTGTCGATCAGTGTGTTTGTCGGTCAGTGTGTTTGTCGATCAGTGTGTTTGTCGGTCAGTGTGTTTGTCGGTCAGTGAGATTGTCGATCAGTGTGTTTGTCGGTCAGTGAGTTTGTCGGTCAGTGAGTTTGTCGGTCTGTGTGTTTGTCGATCAGTGTGTTTGTCGATCAGTGTGTTTGTCGGTCAGTGTGTTTGTCGATCAGTGTGTTTGTCGATCAGTGTGTTTGTCGATCAGTGTGTTTGTCGGTCAGTGAGTTTGTCAGTCTGTGTGTTTGTCGGTCAATGAGTTTGTCGATCAGTGTGTTTGTCGGTCAGTGAGTTTGTCGGTCTGTGTGTTTGTCGGTCAATGAGTTTGTCGATCAGTGTATTTGTCGGTCAGTGAGTTTGTCGGTCTGTGTGTTTGTCGGTCAATGAGTTTGTCGATCAGTGTGTTTGTCGGTCAGTGAGTTTGTCGTTCTGTGTGTTTGTCGATCAGTGTGTTTGTCGGTCTGTGTGTTTGTCGGTCAGTGAGATTGTCGATCAGTGTGTTTGTCGGTCAGTGAGTTTGTCGATCAGTGTGTTTGTCGATCAGTGTGTTTGTCGGTCAGTGTGTTTGTCGATCAGTGTGTTTGTCGGTCAGTGTGTTTGTCGGTCAGTGAGATGTCGATCAGTGTGTTTGTCGGTCAGTGAGTTTGTCGATCAGTGTGTTTGTCGGTCAGTGTGTTTGTCGATCAGTGTGTTTGTCGGTCAGTGTGTTTGTCGATCAGTGAGTTTGTCGGTCAGTGTGTTTGTCGGTCAGTGAGTTTGTCGATCAGTGTGTTTGTCGATCAGTGTGTTTGTCGATCAGTGAGTTTGTCGGTCAGTGTGTTTGTCGTCAGTGAGTTTGTCGATCAGTGTGTCTGTCGGTCAGTGTGTTTGTCGATCAGTGTGTTTGTCGGTCAGTGTGTTTGTCGATCAGTGTGTTTGTCGATCAGTGTGTTTGTCGGTCAGTGAGTTTGTCGGTCTGTGTGTTTGTCGATCAGTGTGTTTGTCGATCAGTGTGTTTGTCGGTCAGTGTGTTTGTCGATCAGTGTGTTTGTCGATCAGTGTGTTTGTCGATCAGTGTGTTTGTCGGTCAGTGAGTTTGTCAGTCTGTGTGTTTGTCGGTCAATGAGTTTGTCGATCAGTGTGTTTGTCGGTCAGTGAGTTTGTCGGTCTGTGTGTTTGTCGGTCAATGAGTTTGTCGATCAGTGTATTTGTCGGTCAGTGAGTTTGTCGGTCTGTGTGTTTGTCGGTCAATGAGTTTGTCGATCAGTGTGTTTGTCGGTCAGTGAGTTTGTCGTTCTGTGTGTTTGTCGATCAGTGTGTTTGTCGGTCTGTGTGTTTGTCGGTCAGTGAGATTGTCGATCAGTGTGTTTGTCGGTCAGTGAGTTTGTCGATCAGTGTGTTTGTCGATCAGTGTGTTTGTCGGTCAGTGTGTTTGTCGGTCAGTGAGTTTGTCGATCAGTGAGTTTGTCGGTCAGTGTGTTTGTCGGTCAGTGAGTTTGTCGATCAGTGTGTTTGTCGATCAGTGTGTTTGTCGATCAGTGAGTTTGTCGGTCAGTGTGTTTGTCGGTCAGTGAGTTTGTCGATCAGTGTGTTTGTCGATCAGTGTGTTTGTCGGTCAGTGTGTTTGTCGATCAGTGTGTTTGTCGATCAGTGTGTTTGTCGGTCAGTGAGTTTGTCGGTCTGTGTGTTTGTCGATCAGTGTGTTTGTCGATCAGTGTGTTTGTCGGTCAGTGTGTTTGTCGGTCAGTGAGTTTGTCGGTCTGTGTGTTTGTCGGTCAATGAGTTTGTTGATCAGTGTGTTTGTCGGTCAGTGAGTTTGTCGGTCTGTGTGTTTGTCGGTCAATGAGTTTGTCGATCAGTGTATTTGTCGGTCAGTGAGTTTGTCGGTCTGTGTGTTTGTCGGTCAATGAGTTTGTCGATCAGTGTATTTGTCGGTCTGTGTGTTTGTCGGTCAGTGAGTTTGTCGATCAGTGTATTTGTTGGTCAGTGTGTTTGTCAATCAATGTGTTTGTCGGTCAGTGAGTTTGTGTGTCAGTGTGTTTGTCGTCAGTGAGTTTGTCGGTCAGTTTGTTTGTCTGTCAGTGTGTTTGTCTGTCAGTGTGTGTGTCGTTCAGTGTGTTTGTCGGTCAGTGTGTTGTTTGTATGGTTGTTAGCGTTAACTTGCTAATGCATAAACAGGAAACAGGATGTGAGTAACAGACGAAGACACATGGGCAGAATCATTCTTACCATCTAGCGTTAGCATGCTAATGCTAATAACTATAATTAGAGATAATATAGTTAATCGGTCTGTGTGTTTGTTTGTCATACTGTAGGTGTATTGTGGTGGAAACGGATCCATCAATCAGGCGCATGGACAGATCTTCATGATCAATATAGATTTTTAGGACACATGTAATCAAGTACAAATAGGTCACACTGAGAGAGGTCCAAGGACCCAGCTCTCTTCTGGACTGTCCATGGTGGGGGCTAGTGTGGGATGTGGCTCTCCTAGCTGTGAGATTTAAGCTATTGTCTTGGAACAGACAAAAGGGATTCTTCCACAATACCAACGACTATAGGTCCACGATGGCATGTTGTAAACAGGTGCCCGAGAGCTGGTTACAAGCGAACCTGTGTAGTATCGCCCTCTTGAGTTCAAAAGATGTAACTTCACACTGAATATGTATTTCAATGGACAATGATGGAAATGTATTAAAATAAAATACTTGTCATTGACCGAAATATTCCAGAATTCAGGTCCTTTGCCCGCTGCCGGCCTATGTGCAATGTTTAATCTGCCCTGTAGTTTGCGAGATTAGCTGCGAACAGATAGAATCAAGCACAGACTCACAGACACGACCGATTACATGATCTCCCCCCAGGCTTCCGCCTGGCGGAGATAAAACAAATTTAACAACCACATTACAAAAGTTGACTTTGATCCCCGTGAACAATTATTCGGTTATTCGGTTTTTATGACCCATCCCTAAATGTAACCAGCTGTCATATGTAAAGCTATGCTGCGCTGGTCCCCGGCTGTATGCATGTTACGGTGCTCTCTCTGTTTTTCTATTTTGCCAATATCAGGATCGATGTGTGATGTTGCTGTTGCATGTATGTATTTGTAGTGCTGGCAAAGTAGTGTTTATATCTGAGACGTAGAGTAAGGAAGACATTGGTCTGTCTCCCTGGCTACTTCCATCACCAGCTCTGTAAAAATATGCAGACCTTGCAGATTACGAAATGAATGGAGTGAGGCGTAAAATTGCTTATGCCAGTAAAGGTACAGTAGAGGAGGTCTAGTTGATTGAGCAACAGATTTACCATGTTTAGGGTCTTAGAAACATATTGACATATCTCTTTTTGTTGTATTTTGGGTGGATAATGGGCCCTTTTTTCACAGATTAGAGACAACAAGGGTAAGCTATAGGCTATAGCTATTTGGCTAGTTTTGATAAAAATGAGAAGACATTTTATTTAAAATATTGAAATTGATATTCCTGATGTTTAAACAGCCGATTGGCACATGCAACAGTTTCATTGAATGACGTGGTGTTACAATAAGGACACAGAGGATTTATCTCTTCCTATACTCTAAGCTCTTTGTTCATAGGTTAGCTAGGTATTTAAATGAGCTGTTGCCTATTATATGATCTGAGAGGAGAGAGGGCTGAAATTGAAATTCTTTATTGATAAAAAAAAGAATACAAGTGGCCCCTCCAACCAGAGATGCCCCAAATACAAAAAAAGAGATCAAAAGGATAAAAAGCCCTGAGGCGTATTTCCATTGTGATCCTTTTTGTGGTCCTCGGTTATTTCAGCGGCTCAGCCTGTGAGACGTCAGGAGAAACAATGTGGTGCTCCATGTCGTTCAAATTTGTTTGCACGAATTGCATTGGTTTTATGGCTATTTAGTAAACATGAGTAGACATTTATGCTTTTGGCATTGTTGTACAAGATGTAGAATAGTTATTTCATGTGCCTACGTGTGTTCATCCTGGTCTCGACAAACACTGTAACTCCACGTCCGCGGAACAACACAGGCTGCAGCTTGTTGCACATCAGAGCTGTAATGTTCCGCATTTAATCTACACGTTACTGCATTGCACTGCAATATATAAACTACAGGGCTACTGCAGTTAAAATTTGTGTGGTATTGCAAAGGAACTGCAAGGATATTGCAATGTACTATACACTGTAAGAAAAAAAGCTGCAAGAAAACGGTAAATGTCTGGCATCAATGGTTGCCAAATACTTACTGTCAAATGACAGTAAAATCAAATACATTTACAGATTACAACCTTTATTTAATGGTTACTATTTTGATAAAAGGTAATTTACTGTATGGCATTGTTGAAGTTAGAGGTTCTATGTAGGATTGTTAGTAACTGTCTAACTGCATATATAACTGTTTCCACTAGAGGGCGCTCTAGGCGGTGCCACTCCTGATACCACCAGGTGGCGAGTATAAATAGAGATGTCTCCTCCCCCTCTACCTCTTTCTCCACCAGCCTCTCAGTGAGAGGAGGACTCATGTGCTGCTGCTCATACCATGTGAATGAATAAACCACGCCGCTTAAAGGCTAAAGATAGAAACCATGCCTCTTGACCACATTATTGTCGCCCTATAGCCGGATTCTGTCAACAGGTTATGGGCCCAGATCACGCCGGGGCGAAATAATAAGGGTAGCAAGCTTAGCTAAAGTATAGGCTAGGTTAGCACCGGGAGCACCGCGTGGCTAGACGCTAGGCCAACAAGAGCTAAAGCTACGCCTATCAACCAAGAGGATGGCGACCAAGGGAAGGAGCAAATGGCCCTCATTCAATGGAAAAGCAGAGGACTACGAGCTCTGGGAAGAGCGCATGTTATGCTGCATGCACGGTGCAGGACTGAAGGCGACGATCTTGACAGCCCCCACGGGAGACCTGGCGGCGGAAGAGCAAGCCCTGGATGACCAGCGTAACGCAGACGCGTACTGTGAGTTAGCGCCACTGCTCGACGACACCAGCTTGGGGCTGATATTCCGTGACACTAAAGACGAAGGCAGAGAAAGCCTGGAGGTGTTTAGAGAGCATTACATCGGGCGAGGAAGACCCCGAGTCGTGGCCCTCTACATAACACTAACGGGACTGAGAAAGGGGCACACCGAGACGGTGACCGAATACGTCATCAGAGCTGAGCAGATCACGACGCCATTGAGGAGTGCAGGAGAAGCACCAAGCGATGGGCTAATGATGGCGATGGTGATGAGGGGACTACCGGAGCTGTACAAACCGTTCACACTCCTGGTAACACACGGTTCAGCTGACATGACGCTGGGACAGTTCAAGGCCAAGTTAAGAAACTTCGAGGCCTCAGAAGATACCCACCCAGCCGCCGCGGAGGCGGGAGAGAGGGTGCGACACCAAGGGAGAGGACCAGGACCACGCCGGAACTGGCGTGTTGGCGATGCGGAGAGAAAGGCCATCGGAGAGGCGACTGCACAAAGACTGTCTGGTGTAGCTTCTGCAAATCCACGGGGCACACAGACAGAGCGGGCATGAAGAAACACGACCAGAGCGCGCGATACGCGCATGGGCAAGATGACGGCCATGGACGAGATGCCGGCCATGGACGAGATGCCGGCCATGGACGAGACAGCGGCCATGGACGAGACGGCGGCTATGGACAAGATGGCGACAGCGGACACGATGGCAGCGACGGTCGACGTGAGACGGATCGAGACGACGCCCGGAGAATAATGGGACAAGAAGACTTCGCTTTCGGGGCGCGGACAGCGTGCATCGCCAGGCCGGCACAGCTGCAGCGGGCCCAGAGGAAGGGACTGACCCCTTGGACTAGGGGTGGACGGTATGGTCTAAAATTTATATCACGGTATAATTTGAAGCATAGACGGTAACGGTATATATCACGGTATCAGTGTTTCTGTTAGAATAATTTTTTTTGCCTGATAGGCAGGCTATATAAATAATGACATCCTCAAGGCATGTAGATTTATAATATTTTAACTTAAAACTAGGCTACTTTTGCGTATAAAGTCATTATATTCCAAATAAAATAAGTCCCGAGTCGAGACTCCTGCTCCCATTGCAAACAGCGGGGCTGGATTTTGCTAGAAGCATATGTAGCTGCAGAGCCGCAGAGCGAATTGAATTGAATAAGAATTGAGACAAAGGTGCCACTCATCCTCAGCTTTAAGAATTGACAATTGTGTCAACAAATTGACACATGTGTCAACAAATTGACACATGTGTCAACAAATTGACACACAAAATGCTTAGAGACGATGGGGGTCAGAACGGCGCAAGGGTGGGGGGGCGCTGTTTGACGGGCCTGTGACCAGACCTGAAAGAGCCACTGGCTCTGCGGCTCTGCAGCTGCATGCTATTCGCAAATCCACTGCTGCACGCCTTCCTCCCGGCTCCCGCTGCTGCCGTCGTTATCATAACACTACACACATATCGTAATGTTTACAGCAAACTGTAGTTGATCACCAGGTATGTTTTATTAACGTAGAATAATTCATATAAGAAAAACGATAGGGAAATATCTTACCTTTCTCCACTGGTTAAAAATGCCAGGAACTGAAATTGAAACTTGCTGTGCGCCGTGGTGATATGTGTTTATTATGAAATGACAATTGCGTGTTGACACGCCCACTGCGCGAAGCCTCCTAAATAACTTTTTCCAGTTTGCACATATCTATTATCTATGACTAATTCTATCTATTTTTAGGGGCAAATGCGATTGAAATAGTCGCGCTGTGGTTACATGACGTCATTGCTATTTTAGAGCTGCTCTACCGGTTAAACGGTATACTCAAAATCCATACCGTAGAGCAAATTAATACCGTTTATACCGTATACCGTTTATACCGTCCACCCCTACCGTGGACACAGGTGCGTCGTCCCATGTCATCAACGACAGGAGTCGGTTCAAGAACTTTGACAACACTTTCCACCCGGAGAGGCACAGCATGGAGCTGGCAGACGGGAAGCGCACCTACGGGTTGGCGCAAGAGAGAGGAGATGCACAGGTATGCCTCACGGACAGTGGGGGGCGCCGGCGTACAGTGACGTTAAAGAACGCTCTCTACGTACCATCGTTCCCACAAGAACTATTCTCTGTAATAGCTGCTACTGCAAGCGGTGCCAAGGTATTCTTCGATAAAGGTAAAACATTTCTTGTAGAGCCTGGCGGTACACGGTTTGACATAAAGATGTACCAGAGAATGTATTATCTGCAAACAGAGTGTAATGACAACGACAAGTGTAATGATAATAATGATATGTGTAGCGTGACGGCCAGTCATGATATTCAGACATGGCACGAGATTATGGGTCATTGTAATTACGAGGATTCACTGAAACTGCAAACAGTGACAGAAGGCATGCACATTGAAGGTGAAAAGCGTAGACCTGACAAAAAATGTGTAGTGTGCAAAACGGGGACGTTTACTCAATCGAGAAACATAAATCCCACAGAAAAAGTAATGGTACCACTTGCACTAGTTAACACGGATCTAGCCGGTCCAGTAAGCAACAAGTCCATAGGAGGCTTTAGATATGTACAGTCTTTTACAGATGTGTGCACAGGAGCAGTGTTTGTTTACTTTCTCAAAGCAAAGAGTGACACACTCCAGGCCACGGAGAAATTCCTGGCAGACGTAGCCCCTTATGGTAACGTAGGATGCTTGAGGTCCGACAACGAAACCGAGTTCACAAACAGAGAGTTCCAATCACTGTTGAGAAGGTACAAGATAAGACACGAGACGTCATGTCCATATCCCCCACACCAGAACGGAGTGGCAGAGAGGAAATGGCGCACCCTTTTCGAAATGGCTAGGTGTAAGCTAGTAGACAGTAACTTACCTAAGAGCCTATGGCATTATGCGGTGCAAGAAGCCGCTTACACCAGAAACAGGTGCTTTAATAAGCACACGGGCACCACCCCGTATACAGCACTGACAGGAAAGAAGTGTAATCTAGCTAGAATGCACCGATTTGGATCAGTGTGTTATGCATACCTGCAGGACAGGGGAAAGCCTGAGTCCAGATGTGTAAAAGGACTCTTTGTAGGGCACGACAAGGGAAGCCCCGCTTTCCTAGTTTATCATCCCGGTAAAGGGAGAGTGCAGAAACACATGCTAGTCAAGTTTGACACAAAGACAACATGTGAGAGCAAGACACAGACAGAGGAGCCAGAGCTGGACTCCAGAGTAAGGTGTGTAGAAACAGAGACACATCAGCCCAGTGTACTTAGCACGTCGTGCAGGCAGACAGTCAGCCACCCCCAGAGGGCGATGACGAGGAGCACCCGACGGTGACGTCAAGTGCCCCAAGCAGTGGGAGGTATCCCTCAAGAGAACACAAACCCCCAAAGTATCTGACAGACTATGCCCGGAAAGGGAGTGACGAGGATGACAGTACACTTACCACCGTTGATTACTGCTACAGGGTAGTCAGTGGGGTACCCCCAACCTCTAAAGAGGCCACAGTGTCCCCCGAATCAAGTAAATGGGAGAGAGCAAGGGATGAGGAGATGAGGTCCCTAGAGGACAACCACACCTTTGCCCCAGCCAAGTTACCAGAGGGCAGACAGTGGGAGGGAAATGGGTGAATTCAACCAAGTTACCAGAGGGCAGACAGACAGTGGGAGGGAAATGGGTGTATTCAATCCAGGAGGGTATTGAAGGCCACGACAAATACAAAGTATGGTTCGTAGCTAATTGCTTAAATGCTGAAGGAGGGTACTCCCTGTTTAAATACTGAAGGAGGGTGGCTACACTGCTTAAATGCAGGAGGATGATACTCCAGGTTTAAATACGGGAGGAGTAGAATCCGGGTTTAAATACCTGAGTAGAGTCCATGTTTAAATACTGAAATGAATCCTATGTTTAATTCCATGTTTAAATACAGAAATGGATCCCATGTTTAAATACAAAGGTGGATGACTTACCATGTTCTAAATGATTTAATTATGTGGAAAAGATCCTGAGATGTTTTGACTTATGTAAGAGATGTATAGAAAAGCTGTGGGTAGCCTCATTTGTTAGACAACCTGTACTCGCCCTGACCTATGTTTTGTAGTGAGTAAAAATTGTCACAGTATTTTGCTGACCCCACAGAGAAGCATTGAACTATGTCAAAAGCATGTTTTTCGTTACCCC
The DNA here is from genome assembly GCF_963971535.1 of Notolepis coatsorum. Lineage (NCBI taxonomy): Eukaryota > Metazoa > Chordata > Actinopteri > Aulopiformes > Paralepididae > Notolepis > Notolepis coatsorum. Next base: position 93,273,120 of record NC_140174.1, on the reverse strand, counting down.
AGAGGTGCAGCAGACGAACAGCTGTGTTTCAGAAAGGGCAGCAAGGGTTTAGAGCTTAAAGCCCACAGTGATACTATCAGCCTGTGAAGCCGAGTATATGTTTCTAGCTATGACAATGCAGAAATTGTGAGGATTTGCCTGTCCCTGGACCTTTTTTCCCTGTCTACTCTCTTCACCAGCCCCCACCCTTGGACATTCTTGTTCCTCTACCTTCACGCACCTGTTGGGAGTTTGCAATCAGGTCTGGAGAGTACTTAGGTTGCAGACTCCCCTCCAGTCCTTGTCGGGTCGTTCTGTGTTCTGGACTCTGTGTTCGTTCTGTATTCTGGACATCACCATCACCTGCCGCGTCTCCGGCGTGAGACGACGTGCCAGCCATCACCACCTGTCGCCGTTTGCCTGGAGTGGGACACCGCCTTCGCTCTCTAATTCTCTACGGGAGGTTCCAGTGTTCCCACTCCAGGCGTTAAGCCGGCTCGCCATCGCTCCCGATTCCACGGGAGGAAGGCGTCTCTTCGTGATCCTCGTTCCTGGGGTGAGGCTCGCCGTCGCTCCCTATTATTCCACGGGAGGACGGCGTGTGCTCATCCCGTTCCCCTCGGACCCCCGGCTCGCCATCGCTCCCTATTATTCCACGGGAGGATGGCGTGTACTCATCCCGTTCCCTTGGGACCCCCTGTGTTCTGCGCTGCCCGTCTGCAGCATCCGAGGAGGAGGAGGAGGATTCCTTTAAGAGCAGCAGAGCCCTACTCGGTGTAGGGACGAAGAGGATCTCCGTGCCAGGCCTCCGCCGTCGGGCCCCTGTCCCCGTGCCAGGCCTCCGCCGTCGGGCCCCTGTCCCCGTGCCAGGCCTCCGCCGTCGGGCCCCTGTCCCAGTGCCAGGCCTCCGCCGTCGGGCCCCTGTCCCCGTGCCCGGCCTCCGCCGTCGGAACCCTGTCCTCATCCCTGTAAGCAGCTCTGGCCCTCGCCCTGTCCAAGGCCTTAACCCTGTTCTCTGTCCCTGTCTCCAGCCCGCCTCTCCGGGCCTCTGTCCCTGTCCCCCTCTCTAGTGCCCCTAGTCCCTTAGCCCTGGTCCCTTAGCCTGTTCGCCTGTTAAAGGCACAGTGCCGCAGTTTCGTATTTCATGGACTCTTGTGTTTTTTGTGTTCTCCCTTAAAGGGACTGTGCCGCTTTTTGTTATTTAATAAATATTGCCCTGTTTTGGCTTACTCTAATACCTGTCTTGTGTTGTGCGATTGGGGTCGGTTTCAAACCATAACAGAAATGTGTTTATCTAGAACAACTGCTCGAAGTGATGGAGATAACATTATGAATATATTGCCTATTATGTAGTAGGTAGTTGGAATGTATCCTCTATACTGAATATTGTGTTTTTGAAGATGAGGGGCGTTTTGTTAACATCATTTAAAAATGGTGAACACCTATGTATATATGAAGACTGTTGTTTATGAGGGCAACCAGGGAACCATTGTGATTGCTAGGAACCCAGTGTGCCGACATAGATGTAAACATGTCGATATAAAATATCATCTCATCAGATCTGTCATCAGAGAAGAAAGAATGACACTGATTTATTGTCCAAACGACAGGGTAGCAGACACTATGAGGAAACCTGTTCCAAATTGAAATTGAAGAGATTTGCAGAGGTCATGTTTAATGTTTAAATATTGACTGCCATACTCTATTGATGTTTTGGATTATATTATTTCCTTTGTAAAATGTTTTTCGGAGAAGTTATCCAGTATGCTAATACAACCCTAAGTGGGAGTGTTGAAGTTAGAGGTTCTATGTAGGATTGTTAGTAACTGTCTAACTGCATATAACTGTTTCCACTAGAGGGTGCTCTAGGCGGAGCCACTCCTGATACCACCAGCTGGCGAGTATAAATAGAGATGTCTCCTCCCCCTCTACCTCTTTCTCCACCAGCCTCTCAGTGAGAGGAGGACTCATGTCCTGCTGCTGATACCATGTGTATGAATAAACCACGCCGCTTAAAGGCTAAAGTGTTATGGTTTGTAACCGACCCCAATCGCACAACACAAGCCAGGTATGAGAGTAAGCCAAGAACTGGGCATTTATTGAAACAACAGAAAAGCGGCACTGTCCCTTTAAGGGCGAACACAAAATACTGGAAAAACAAGAACAAGGGAAAAAGGGCAATGTGCCTTTAAGAGGCGAGCTGGCTAAGGGGAAGGCTAAGGGAAGGCTAACGGACAGGGCCAGGGCAAGGGAACAGGGCAGGAACAGGGAGGACTAGGAGGACTGGACAGGGATGACTAGGAGGACTAGGAGGACTGGACAGGGAGGACAAGGAGGACTGGACAGGGAGGACTAGGATGACTAGGAGGACTGGACAGGGAGGACTAGGAGGACTAGGAGGACTGGACAGAGAGGACTAGGAGGACTAGAGAGGGGAAACAGGGACAGAGGCCCGCGGAGGCGGGCTGGGGACAGGGAGGACTAGGAGGATTAGAAGGACTGGACAGGGAGGACTAGGAGGACTAGAAGGACTGGACAGGGAGGACTAGGAGGACTAGAAGGACTGGACAGGGAGGACTAGGAGGACTAGAGAGGGGAAACATGGAGGAGGGCGCAGGCTAGACGTCTGGAGTGGGACGCGTCGGCTTGGAGAACGCGCCGGTTCGGGGTGTGTGTCTGCTTGGAGAACGCGCCGGTTCGGGGTGTGCGTCTGCTTGGAGAACGCGCCGATTCGGAGTGTGCGTCTGCTTGGAGAACGCGCCGGTTCGGGGTGTGCGTCTGCTTGGAGAACGCGCCGGTTCGGAGTGTGCGTCTGCTTGGAGAACGCGCCGGTTCGGGGTGTGCGTCTGCTTGGAGAACGCGCCGGTTCGGAGTGTGCGTCTGCTTGGAGAACGCGCCGGTTCGGAGTGTGCGTCTGCTTGGAGAACGCGCCGGTTCGGGGTGTGCGTCTGCTTGGAGAACGCGCCGGTTCGGAGTGTGCGTCTGCTTGGGGAACGCGCCGGTTCGGGGTGTGCGTCTGCTTGGAGAACGCGCCGGTTCGGAGTGTGCGTCTGCTTGGAGAACACGCTGGTTCGGAGTGCGCATCTGGCGCGGAGGTCTGAGTGGTGCGCGTCTGCTTGGAGAACGCGCCGTTCGGAGAGCGCATCTGGCGCGGAGGTCTGGAGTGCGTCTGGATGCGCGTCTGGATGCGCGTCTGGAGTGAAGAGCGCGTCTGGCGCGGAGTCTGGAGTGGAACACTGGAATACCTCCCGTAGAGTATTAGAGAGCGCAGTACTGTGTCCCACTCCAGGCAAACGGCGACAGGTGGCGAAGGCTTGCACCTCGTCTAACGCCGGAGATGGAACAGCATTCAGACAGATAGGGAAACTCCCGTAGGAGCTTACAGATTGAGATATGATACGGAACGACCCGACGAGGACTGGGGGGAAGAGCGAGGTATTTAAAGCCCACTGGGGCGCTAATTAGAACTCACATCAGGTGCGTGATGGTAATTGATACTTGAACTAGAAGTGTGTGTTCGGCACGGACCAATCAAACAGATAATGAAAGATAGTCCAAGGGTGTGGGCTGCTGAAGAGCAGACGAGACTAAACGAACGCGAGGGTGGGGGCTGGAGAGGTGAGGAGACAGGGAATTAAAGTAGGGAACAGGAATTAAAGGTCCAGGGAAGAGGCGAACCTCACAGTACTCCCCCCTCCACGGGAGCCACCGGGCGACCCAAAAATACAGACAGAGGGGCAGGGGACAAAAAACAAGGCAACAAACAAAAATTGGGCCATGCTAGCGGGGAAGCTACACCAAAAGTGGGGCTAGCAAAAGGGGCAGGGTAGCTGAGGGGTAACTAGGGTAGCTGAGGGGTAACTATGGTAGCTGAGGGGTAACTAGAGGAGCTGAGGGGTAACTAGAGGAGCTGAGGGGTAACTAGAGGAGCTGAGGGGTAACCATGGTAGCTGAGGGGTAACTAGAGGAGCTGAGGGGCAACCAGAGGAGCTGAGGGGTAACTAGAGGAGCTGAGGGGTAACAGCCAGGGCACTGATAGCTACAGGGCCTATGCTAGCTGTACTGCTACATTACATAGAGGCTGCGCTAGCTGCCGGAGCTAGGCTGGCAGACAGGGCTGGACCAGTATGAGAGAACAAGCTAGCTGGAAGGACAGTCCTAGCTGTGGGAAACTGACCTAGCTAGCTGAAGGGGCAGTCCTAGCAGTGGGAGAAAACCAACCTTGCTAGCTGAAGGGGCAGTCCTAGCAGTGGGGAAACTGACCTTGCTAGCTGAAGGGGCAGTCCTAGCAGTGGGAGAAAACTGACCTTGCTAGCTGAAGGGGCAGTCCTAGCAGTGGGGAAACTGACCTTGCTAGCTGAAAGGGCAGTCCTAGCAGTGGGAGAAAACTGACCTTGCTAGCTGAAGGGGCAGTCCTAGCAGTGGGGAAACTGACCTTGCTAGCTGAAAGGGCAGTCCTAGCAGTGGGAGAAAACTGACCTTGCTAGCTGAAGGGGCAGTCCTAGCAGTGGGGAAAACTGACCTTGCTAGCTGAAGGGGCAGTCCTAGCAGTGGGGAAAAACTGACCTTGCTAGCTGAAGGGGCAGTCCTAGCAGTGGGGAAACTGACCTTGCTAGCTGAAAGGGCAGTCCTAGCAGTGGGAGAAAACTGACCTTGCTAGCTGAAGGGGCAGTCCTAGCAGTGGGGAAAACTGACCTTGCTAGCTGAAAGGGCAGTCCTAGCAGTGGGGAAACTACACAAAAAGTGGAGGCCATGCAGAGGGACCGGGTTAGCTGCCTGGGCATGGCTAGCTACAGGGCCTATGCTAGCTGCAAGGGCTGCATTAACATAGAGGCTGTGCTAGCAGCCGGGGCCATGCTGGTAGTAGAGGCCTGGCAAGCTGCAGGGGAGCTAACGAGGCTAACAGGGAAGCTAACAGGGGAGACTAACAGGCTAAACAGGGGAGCTAACAGGGAAGCTAACAGGGGAGACTAACAGGCTAACAGGGGAGCTAATAGGGAAGCTAACAGGGGAGCTAACAAAGGCTAACAGGGGAGCTAACAGGGGAGACTAACAGGCTAACAGGGGAGCTAACAAGGGCTAACAGGGGAGCTAACAGGGAAGCTAACAGGGGAGCTAACAGGCTAACAGGGGAGCTAACAGGGGAGACTAACAGGCTAACAGGGGAGCTAATAGGGAAGCTAACAGGGGAGCTAACAAAGGCTAACAGGGGAGCTAACAGGGGAGACTAACAGGCTAACAGGGGAGCTAACAAGGGCTAACAGGGGAGCTAACAGGGAAGCTAACAGGGGAGCTAACAGGCTAACAGGGGAGCTAACAGGCTAACAGGGGAGCTAACAGGGAACAAAAAAAAAAGGCAAACTCAACACTGTGCTGGCTGGGGTCGTCGACTGGTCGGGTCGTACTGTTATGGTTTGTAACCGACCCCAATCGCACAACACAAGACAGGTATGAGAGTAAGCCAAGAACTGGGCATTTATTGAAACAACAGAAAAGCGGCACTGTCCCTTTAAGGGCGAACACAAAATACTGGAAAAACAAGAACAAGGGAAAAAGGGCAATGTGCCTTTAAGAGGCGAGCTGGCTAAGGGGAAGGCTAAGGGAAGGCTAACGGACAGGGCCAGGGCAAGGGAACAGGGCAGGAACAGGGAGGACTAGGAGGACTGGACAGGGATGACTAGGAGGACTAGGAGGACTGGACAGGGAGGACAAGGAGGACTGGACAGGGAGGACTAGGATGACTAGGAGGACTGGACAGGGAGGACTAGGAGGACTGGACAGAGAGGACTAGGAGGACTAGAGAGGGGAAACAGGGACAGAGGCCCGCGGAGGCGGGCTGGGGACAGGGAGGACTAGGAGGACTAGAAGGACTGGACAGGGAGGACTAGGAGGACTAGAAGGACTGGACAGGGAGGACTAGGAGGACTAGAAGGACTGGACAGGGAGGACTAGGAGGACTAGAGAGGGGAAACAGGGACAGAGGCCCGCGGAGGCGGGCTGGGGACAGGGACAGAGAAAACAGGGTTCGGGCCTTGGAACAGGGCGAGGGTCAGAGCTGCTTACAGGGAGGAGTAGGAGGGCGCAGGCTAGACGTCTGGAGTGGGGCGCGTCGGCTTGGAGAACGCGCCGGTTCGGGGTGTGCATCTGCTTGGAGAACGCGCCGGTTCGGGGTGTGCGTCAGGGGCAGATTTAGGATTGTAGGAGATCCGGGGCTTAGCCCAGATGCCCCCCCCCCCCCCACTTTTTTTTTTTTTTTTTTTTTTTTTTTTGGGGGGCAGGCAAGGGGTGGTTTGGAGGGGGTAATGCACGACCCCCTCCACGACAGTTTTTTTTTTAATTTAATGAACCTGTACGTGCAATTTCCTGCAATATAGAGCCTTCAATCTTGACCAATAAAGCTGCTCTTTTCACTATAAAACTCAGTTAACCATAACGTAGTTATGGTTGATTTATATATTGGGGGGGGATATATCATATTTTTCATATAATCAAAAAGTGGTGGAGCAAGATCATACCTTTGCTCCCCCAAGTTCAATAGTGGGAGAGCAGAGATGCTCCGAATGCTCTTATGGCCAGGCGTCTATGATTCACTGATACAAAGTAAAATAGTGCAGTGCAATAAAATAGTTAGTAAAATAGAATAAAATAATGCAATAGTGCATTGCAATAAAATAGTTATCATCGTATTTTTTTGGGAGGCCGGTAAGGAGTGCATTACAGTAGTCGAGTTGGCTTGAGATAAATGCATGGATCTGGTTTTCAGCGTCCTTTTGATTTATAAATGGCCGTACTTTAGCTATGTTTCTAAGGTGGAAGAATTAAGTTTTTGTCAACTTGTTGATTGTGATTTAAAGCTTGGGTCTGAGTCTACCATAACACCAAGACTTAACTCACTCAAATACAGTTAGCAGCTGGATAGACCACAGATGGAAATTAGCTTCTGCTAAATCTGGTGCAAACATATTTTCATGTAACAATGATGAATTGTAAAAAAAAAAAAAAACAAAAAAAAATCTTTTTATTTATTTTTTATTTTTTTTTATTTTTTTTTAAATAGATTCTGGGCTTTTCAGAATACATCCGGGGCTTGAGCCCAGGTAGCCACCCCCTAGCTCCGCCCCTGGTGTGCGTCTGCTTGGAGAACGCGCCGGTTCGGAGTGTGCGTCTGCTTGGAGAACGCGCCGGTTCGGGGTGTGCGTCTGCTTGGAGAACGCGCCGGTTCGGAGTGTGCGTCTGCTTGGAGAACGCGCCGGTTCGGAGTGTGCGTCTGCTTGGAGAACGCGCCGGTTCGGGGTGTGCGTCTGCTTGGAGAACGCGCCGGTTCGGAGTGTGCGTCTGCTTGGAGAACGCGCCGGTTCGGAGTGTGCGTCTGCTTGGAGAACGCGCCGGTTCGGGGTGTGCGTCTGCTTGGAGAACGCGCCGGTTCGGAGTGCGCATCTGGCGCGGAGGTCTGAGTGGTGCGCGTCTGCTTGGAGAACGCGCCGGTTCGGAGAGCGCATCTGGCGCGGAGGTCTGGAGTGCGTCTGGATGCGCGTCTGGATGTGCGTCTGGAGTGAAGAGCGCGTCTGGCGCGGAGTCTGGAGTGGAACACTGGAATACCTCCCGTAGAGTATTAGAGAGCGCAGTACTGTGTCCCACTCCAGGCAAACGGCGACAGGTGGCGAAGGCTTGCACCTCGTCTAACGCCGGAGATGGAACAGCATTCAGACAGATAGGGAAACTCCCGTAGGAGCTTACAGATTGAGATATGATACGGAACGACCCGACGAGGACTGGGGGGAAGAGCGAGGTATTTAAAGCCCACTGGGGCGCTAATTAGAACTCACATCAGGTGCGTGATGGTAATTGATACTTGAACTAGAAGTGTGTGTTCGGCACGGACCAATCAAACAGATAATGAAATATAGTCCAAGGGTGTGGGCTGCTGAAGAGCAGACGAGACTAAACGAACGCGAGGGTGGAGGCTGGAGAGGTGAGGAGACAGGGAATTAAAGTAGGGAACAGGAATTAAAGGTCCAGGGAAGAGGCGAACCTCACATAAAGATAGAAACCATGCCTCTTGACCACATTATTGTCGCCCTATAGCCGGATTCTGTCAACAGGCATTTACACTTAAAGTAGAAAAACAAAAGTAATCTGTAAAATAATACAGTGAATTTCCTGTGAAAAAAACATTTATTTTTTAACTGCTCATTACTACATTATACTGCAAAAACTGCAGTAGAACAGTAACTGTAGTTATTTTCATAAGGGGAGTGGGCGTTGCTGAAAAAGTGCATGCATGCTCAGCAGTCCTGCCCTGACTGAATACAGGTTTGAAAAAATCCAAACATGCATGACGCACCAATGTATTTATAATGAAACACAAGATATGTGTGACCTAAGGATAAGGAGAGGCACTCAATGAAGAAACCCCAAAATCCCATTGCCAAAAGTGTAAAATGTCTAATTATCGAATTATTCTATGGAACTACACACTGAGCATGTATTACGTGGCCCATAATGCCCCCAAACAACATTGCCAACTTCAACAAACCCACGGCCCTTTGATGTGAGCTCCAGGTATTGACAATGCCGATGCTACATACCCTACCACATTGCCTCTAATGGCCACCACAACCCAATGGATAGGCAGCACGAGCCAGCATATCACCAGGGTTATCAAGTGGCTGCCTCCCTTCACCACTGTTTTGTTTAGCTATAGGCCCACGACATGGGGAAGGCTCAACAGCTAGCTCTGGTGTCCCAGAACCACCCCACCCTCCATATTCTCACCATTATGGTAATTCCAAAGTTTTATTTTGAACGCAAGTCAGATGGCCTTTTACTGTATGTACAGATGCATGCTATTACTAGAACTGAACAGAGCTTGAAGATGATATATTGCAACATTACCAGTGATGAGAACTGTCGTGGTTTTGATCTTGTGGCGTTGGAGTGTTTCTCAGTGGCCTGGTGGCGTTGGCCACATCTAGACATAATCCCTAATCAGGGCTCTTCACATAGCGGTCCCTCGTGAGTCCTTCGACATTGCTCTGAGAATGTTGGTTTGGTAATTGAATTTGAGCGTGGCTCATGACGAGAACACAAGCCAGATGCGAGGATGTTTACGGGGACGTTGCTCTGTGGACCACAACCTCTGTCTCTCAGTGCTGCTGGATTTTCCATACCCCTCTCTAACCGTCCTCTGCTCAAGAACCTGTGTGTGAGCACAGCCATGAGATGGACCTCCTTGTGTGTCTCTCACGTACATAAATTACTGCACAACTTGGTCCTTTAACTTTCTTAATATTATGTGACGTCACGTTCCCTGCAAAAGGGAACTGCTGACCTTATAAGGGTCAGTTACTGTAAGTTGCACTTAAAGGTGCTGTAAGTGACCCGAGTATGTGGTCAGTAACATGGGTCCCCCAGTCCCTCCGCTCTGCAGTAAACAGAAAATACATTTCCTGGTATCCCGTTCCCACTTTATCCAATCAGGGGAGAGAACCCTAGATATTTCTATTTGTTTCAAGCACATATTTGCTTAAAATTGGTTTCTATTTCTTATTTTTTGTCAGACCATTTTTGCAGTGTCGAGTTCTCCTGATTGGATAAAGTGGGAACAGGACACCAGAACATATTTTACTGCAGAGCAGAGGGACTGGGAGACCCATGTTACTGACTAAACACTCTATATCAGTGATGGCTGTCGGAATGTAGAGCTATTATCTGACTTATTTTAACAAAGAAATCCCACTTACAGCACCTTTAAGTATAATACAGAAATAAAGGTTAATATGATGAAATAGTCAAATCATATTAACTGCTGAGACATTTTTACATGTCTCACTGGTAAAATTCTAATTGTGATAATTTTTGGGTAATGACCATAATATAAAAAGCACAGTATTCTGAGGTGGATGCATACATGTCTGATGATAGTCAGAAGACTGGCCCCTGAGATTGTGACATGTGTCACATACATGCTCTCATAAGAAATCCCATCACACATTTATTTAGGTGATATATACATGCCATACATAAACATACATAAACTGATTTTAGACATAATTGTGGGCCCATTATGAACCTCCAATCTGCATATTTGGTGCCCTGTTGTTGGAAATGTAGTCTTTAATTGGAACCCACAGTATTGGTAGGCTAAGCCTGAAAATGGAGGCCCCTACATGTCTTTTATTGTCATTTGCCTACTCTTGTCTATGATACATAAATTATCTTTCTGGGCTTTCTGTAAACACGAGGGATGTCACAGACAATTCCAACATGGTATTCCTATGGGATACAACTACGGGATACTTTCAACATCTTTATGTTTTTTTTTATTATTTTCAGTCATGTGTGTGTGTGCGTGTGTGCGTGTGTGCGTGCGTGCGTGTGTGTGTGTCTGTGTGTGTGTGTGTGTGTGTGTGTGTGTGTGTGTGTGTGTGTGTGTGTGTGTGTGTGTGTGTGTGTGTGTGTGTGTGTGTGTGTGTGTGTGTGTGTGTGTGTGTGTGTGTGATTGAGTGTGAGTGTGTGCACCTGTTCGCAGTAAATCTCCACATGTACTGTAATGGCTGAATTTCTGTTAAATTTGCTGGGCACATTCATCAGCCCTAGAGGGGAAACCATGTTGTCATGATTCCATAATAATAATAATAATAATAATAATAATAATAATAATAATAATAATAATAATAATAATAATAATAATAATAATAAATTAGATTTATAGCACTTTTCTTAGAACTCAAAGCCGCTTTACTCTAAGGGGCGGTGGCAGTGAGACAAACAACAGACAAGCAGCAGGGCTCTACGCTAACCTTTTTCACTAGGGGCACAGGTGCTCCTAAATGAAAAAAGTTAGGAGCACACAAAGAAATTTAGGAGCACCCAAAAATATTTAGGAGCACAGTGAAAATATTTCAAGTAAAAGAGTTTTTTTTTTTTTCAAAAATAAATGTATATTTGTACTGTGCGTGCATGTGTGTAAATTAGCTCTTGCTACAACCCTGCATGTTTACATTTTGTATTTTGTACTTGATGTTCATTAACATGTGCTGTCCCTATCAAATAAACGATCAAATCAAACTACTGCTACAAAAGTAACAGTCACTTAACTTTAGCTTTTGCCCCTTTTATGCATACAATGCCTATGTTTTGGCTGTGTTGCTCTTCTAGAGAAATAATCCTTTCAGGGTTGCCTATTGAAATACTGTACACCTCCAGTACAGAAACATTGTTTATGAGTTTGCGTGTCAGGTAGACCATTGATTGACAGTCGAGTCTGCCAATTACGTCACACCGCTTGCACTCTGGCCGTCCGGCGCTGCAGCTGGACCCTATTGCCCACCTCTGCTGTTCATAACGCTAGCCAAGTTAGCTGTACACACATACACAGTGGGCCGGCAGTCAGTGTGCGACGGGGGGCAAAAACAAAAAAAAATCAGAGCGTGTTTTTATAGTCACATATTTGTCATGTGTAGGTGGGTTTTCCAGCAAACTCACCACTCTCGCTGCCGTTGAATTCGTAAGGGCTGCTACCACGTAGTAGTACTTGGTGGCATCCGCGGTAATATCCCTGAGAGCGAATTGGGCTTCGGCTTGCGCGAACCAAGCGTTGGCACTCTGCGCAGCTTGAGTGAAACTGCGTTCAAAGTTCTGCGATCTGCGTTCTGTTGTTCAGTTGACATGTTCGATATAATCTCCGAAATACGTCCAAGGGTCACAAATGTAGGAATGCAGTAATGATAGCGTAGACGGAGTCGTGTTCCGATGCAAAAACACTAGTTTATTACGCACGCTACTGTCGCACAAACAACACTTCCATTCAACTTTCACTCGTCTGTCTCTCTTTAACTACGTCATCCCCCGCTAAGGGTCATGGGAGATGTAGTAAACACCACAAAAGGCTAGAATGCCGTGAATTATGTCCCAGTAAGTAGCCACTACACGCAAATCATTAATCATACATCCAAAATAGCATAAGTTTATTATTATACACGATGATGATACAGAAAATTACAGAAAAATGAGAAATGCATGGCAAAAGTACCATTTATTTTCAGTAATTTAGAGACCCCCCAAAGATTCACAAATCATGTTTTCAGGGGAGCTGATGTCTGATCTAAGGGAGCCATGGCTCACCCAGCTCCCCCCGTGGATCGCACCCTGCCGGCAGTTACTTTGGTGTAGGGGTGTAACAATGCATCGATCCTAAGGGGAAAATTCAACTGCATCGATTTGAAAATGTTAAAAACGATTATCGCAATTTGAATGTGTACACAGTGTTATGTTGTTATCATGTCCGTTACAGTCAACACAACGGCATACGCTACTGCATCGCATTGTAGAGCCCTGAGCAGAATGCTAAAAGAAGGCAGTGGAGAAGAGATGGATGAGGGGCTGAGAGAAGGCAGTGGAGAAGAGATGGACGAGGGCCTGAGAGAAGGCAGTGGAGAAGAGATGGATGAGGGGCTGAGAGAAGGCAGTGGAGAAGAGATGGATGAGGGGCTAAAAGAAGGCAGTGGAGAAGAGATGGATGAGGGGCTGAGAGAAGGCAGTGGAGAAGAGATGGATGAGGGGCTGAGAGAAGACAGTGGAGAAGAGATGGATGAGGGCCTGAGAGAAGGCAGTGGAGAAGAGATGGATGAGGGGCTGAGAGAAGACAGTGGAGAAGAGATGGATGAGGGCCTGAGAGAAGGCAGTGGGGAAGAGATGGACGAGGGCCTGAGAGAAGGCAGTGGAGAAGAGGTGGATGAGGGCCTGAGAGAAGGCAGTGGAGAAGAGATGGATGAGGGCCTGAGAGAAGGCAGTGGAGAAGAGATGGATGAGGGCCTGAGAGAAGGCAGTGGAGAAGAGGTGGATGAGGGCCTGAGAGAAGGCAGTGGAGAAGAGATGGATGAGGGCCTGAGAGAAGGCAGTGGAGAAGAGATGGATGAGGGCCTGAGAGAAGGCAGTGGAGAAGAGATGGATGAGGGGCTGAGAGAAGGCAGTGGAGAAGAGATGGATGAGGGGCTGAGATAAGACAGTGGAGAAGAGGTGGATGAGGGGCTGAGAGAAGACAGTAGAGAAGAGGTGGATGAGGGCCTGAGAGAAGGCAGTGGAGATGAGATGGATGAGGGGCTGAGAGAAGACAGTGGAGAAGAGATGGGTGAGGGGCTGAGAGAAGACAGTGGAGAAGAGATGGGTGAGGGGCTGAGAGAAGACAGTGGAGAAGAGATGGGTGAGGGGCTGAGAGAAGGCAGTAGAGAAGAGATGGGTGAGGGGCTGAGAGAAAGAAGTAGAGAAAAGATGGGTCAGGGGGTAAGATAAGACAGTGGGGAAGAGATGGATGAGGGGCTAAGAGAAGACAATGGAGAAGAGATGGGTCTTGAGGCAGGATTGGAAAATGTAGAGACTCTGAGTCTCTAATGTCTTGGAGGAGAGAGTTCCAGAGCCTGGGGAGCTACCCTGGAGAAGAGCTCTGTCCATCAAAACTGCAAAGGTAGATCTGAGGAACCAAGAGGGTTGATAGGGGGGAGGGGGGTCAGTGTGATATGGGGAGGGCCAGTTGGTGAAGGGCTTTGTAGTGAAGACCAGGCTTTTGTAATTGATCCGATGGGAGACAGCAAGGACTGGGGTGGTGTGGTGCCAGTGGAGGTATTTTAGGACTGAGGTGATGTTGTGCCAGTGGATGTCTTTTAGGACTGAGGTAGTGTGGTGCCAGTGGAGGTATTCTAGGACTGGGGTAGTATGGTGCCAGTGGAGGTCTTTTAGGGTGATGTTGTGCCAGTGGAGGTATTCTAGGACTGGGGTGATGTGGTGCCAGTTGAGGTATTCTAGGACTGAGGTGATGTGGTGCCAGTGGAGGTATTCTAGGACTGAGGTGATGTGGTGCCAGTGGAGGTCTTTGAGGACTGAGGTGATGTGGTGCCAGTGGAGGTCTTTTAGGACTGGGGTGGTGTGGTGCAAATTAGAAGTCGGCAGGTGCATTCTGGATCAGTTGGAGTCTATTGACGGAGCAGCACTGATGCCGTAGAGGAGCGAGTTGCAATAGTCAAGACGGGAGGAGATGAAGGTGTGGATTCAGCAGTGTTCAGTGTTTCAGCAGCAGGGTGTGTGAGACCTTTGCAATATTGTGAAGGTGGTAGAGGGAGGATTCTACAATTTGGTGGATATATGGAGGTTGAAGGAGGGGTTGAGGATCACGAGAAGGTTGTGTGCCTGGGAGGAAGGTGAGACAGTGTCAGTTGTGAGTGTGGGGTTGTTGATTCTGCCGAGGGTGGACCTGGAGTTCAGTTTTGTCACTGTTTAATTTGAGGAAGGTTTGTTGCATCCAGACCTCCAGTGGGTTGTGGGGGGATTTGGTGCTGAGGTATATCTGAGTGTCATCGGTATAGCAGTGTCCAGGTTGAAATGGCGGATAATCAGATAGAGAGGGAGGATATAATATGCAGATGATGAAAAGGATTGGGCGGGGTACAGATCCTTGAGGAACACCTTGTGTGACTGTGGGTGTGCCAGAGGGGTGGTTGTGTAGGAAAATGAAGTGTGATCTGTTGGACCAGAGCCAGCCGAGTGCAGTGCTTTTGATACCAAGGTCTTCAAGTCTGGTGAGCAAGATGTTGTGGCTCACGGTGATGGAGAAGGAGAATATTTAGAGCTCTGGTGTCAGAAGAGGTGAGGAGGTTATTGAGGACTTTGAGGAGGGCGTTAGGATGGAGAGGAAAGGGTGACCCAGAGGTCAGGCAAAGGGGACAGTGATTTATTAATAGCAGTGATTTTGAATTAGTTTAATTGTTCTGGTGGAGACGGCTTGAGGAGGGTGTTCACGGTGGAGAGGAGGGCTTGGGGGTTATGGCTGAAGTCATTGATGATGGTTTAGAAATAAGCTGAAATAAGCAGAGAGGTATACGAGTTTGTTGTTTCCTTGGTGAGTTGTTCCAGTTGGCGGCCAGTCTGTTTCATTGTATGGAGCTCATGTGTGAACCAGGGTGCAGAGGTGTTGAAGGAGATGTTTTTTGTTTTGAGAGGGGCCAATGTGTTGAGGGAGGCAGACAAGGTGGAGTTGAGGTTGAGATCATCAGGCGAGGTGAGGGCTGCTTCCACGGGGAGAGCAATGCAAATCAGATCTGAGAGTTGGAGAGGATGGATAGATTTAGTGTTTTGGTAGGTTATTTCTCTGAGGAATTGTGGATGTGGGGTTGGGGATGGATTAGTGAACTGGATGAGGTTGTGATCTGACAGAGGGAATGGGGACAGGTGGATGTTGAGTGCCAGTAGATTGATAGTGTCACGGGTCGGCATATTGAACCCAATATGCAGACAAAGAGAAAAGGCAGACAGGTCTCATTAAAACCCAGTATGGGTATATTTAATAAGAAGGAGTAGTCCGGTATCCAGGCAGGGATCAAGTAACACAAGGAGAATCTCGTACAGTCCAAGGAGCATGTGTGGGGCAGGGTCAGGCACGTGCACACATAGAGCCCAAGGGGTGCTTGAGCACCTGCCCTTTTGAGCCTCATAAAAAAGTGCCCTTTTATTTATTTTTTTACCGTTATGCATATAGACTGCCCTTCCAACTGAAAAATGTCAGGATAGAATCAAAATATTAGGTAAAGAGAGAGAGATGCCCCATATTCCATTGCAGTTTGCACGGCCTCCTCAGCGTGCCTCTCCGCGGACCTATATATTTTATGCATAGCGTGGGTGGTGATGATGATGATGATAGAAACCGCTGTGGCGCATACAGTTGAATGCTGGTATTACACTCATTGAGGGACACGAAGAAGTCAAGTCCGATGGGATTTGGGAATCTCAAATACAAATCGGGATTGGAATAGAAAATGCATTTATATTAAACAATACAGAATACAGAACTTCTTGGGGTCTGTAGGGTAAGCACTTATTCCCTCCCCCCTGAAAATGTATGGAGATGTATGGGCCTTTTAAGTCAGTGATAAAAGTGTCTTTCAAGGATTCAATATTCAATATTTGATCACGAAAACCCCCCAAAAAACATAAAAAGGGAGCCCCCCGCCCGAAAAGGGCCCTTAAAAATTGTTCCGCTGACAGCAACACACCTGAACCCCATACCTGGTTAACGAGAGAGAGAGAGAGAGAGAGAGAGAGAGAGAGAGAGAGAGAGAGAGAGAGAGAGAGAGAGAGAGAGAGAGAGAGAGAGAGAGAGAGAGAGAGAGAGAGAGAGAGAGAGAGAGAATTAGACCATGCCTAGGGGGGTCTAACGACACACTGGGTATGGTTTAAATTATCGAGTGGATTCATGAATTCACTTACAGGTGAGTGAGTCAATAAAGCATTACATCACGCGCAGGAGCGGGTTACGAGAATTAGACCATGCCTAGGGGTGGTTGTTAGGCCCGAGGCGCAGCCGAGGTCGTTAGACCCCCCTAGGCATGGTCTAATTCTCATAACCCACGACTGCATGTGGTGTAATGGCTTTTATACAATGGCCGATGTCATCCAACCTTATTGCTATAAAATAAACACACATTAATTGAAGATTTATTGACAAAACCATCCGCAGAAAAAGTAGTTCCCAAAAAAATAAAAGAGAAGTTGCCTCCATGTGGAAGCAGCTCGGAAGTGCATCCAACTGTCTTTCAACTAAGACATCCAATATAACTAACACATCCAACTGTCTTTCAATTAACTCTTCTGCCCCCTTAGCGACTATTTTGTGTTTTTTGCCTATCTTTTTTTGTGTTTCTGTGTACAACGATGGCTGTGTTGATTATTATGTCATGAAATTGTGTCCGTTTGCTTATTTTCCATATATTCACAGAATTTGAAAAAATTCGATTTTGAAACCCTCTAACACAAAAGACAATATTAGCTTTCAAACCGTCCATAGTGGTTTATTTCTTGCCATGGGGGTTAGGGTTAGGGTTAGGGTTACCCAGACAGAAAGATTAGGAGAAGGTAAAATCTCATCCCTGTGCCCGTGCCCACCCCAACACTTGCTCAACAGTCCCCTAACCTAACCCTAACCCCAACCCCAACCCTAACCCTAACCCCAAACCTAACCCTAACCCTAACCCTAACCCTACAAACGGAAATATTTGGAATCTTTGATAGATATGTTGAGTTAGGTTCATAGTGGTATTCATAAAAAAAGAATTGGAACGAAATATTACAAATAAAGTTTTTTATGACCTTGAACGTGATGCAATCTTTTCATGCACTAAGGTGACAACTCTGTCAGTTACTTAACAAGGCACAAGGGCTAAGACATCCAACAAACTAACACATCCAACTTATTTTTTTGTACCTACTTTCTACAGAACTTCATTCTTAGATGCTTCTATAGAAAGTAGGTAAAACCAAAAAAAAAGTTTTCTTTGCCCTATAGGGGAAAGAAAGAAGTTTTTCTTTGCCCTATAGGAGGGATTTTTTTATATATATTTTTTTAAACCTACTTTCTATAGAAGCAGCTGGGAGGTGCGCTGTTTTAAGTGAGCGTGGATTATTGAATTGATTGATTGCTAACTTTATTACTGTCCGCCTTATTTCCAACTGGTTAAGCTTGGCGACTCTTTCGAAGTCGCTCTCTTTCGAAGTTGGTTAAGGTTAGAGTTTGGAATCAGGGCTGGTGGCCCTGCTCTAAAGACAAACTCTAACCTTAACCAACTTCGAAAGAAAGCGACTTCGAAAGAGGCACCAAGCTTAACCAGTTGGAAACAAGGCGGACAGTAATAAAATGTTCAATCAATCAATCAATCAATTCAATAATCCATGCTCACTTAAATACCGCGCACCTCCCAGCTGCTTCTATAGAAAGTAGGTAAAAAAAATTAAATTGCAATTAATCAATCAATCAATCAATCAATTCACACGATTTTTATTTGGTTCCACAATGACTCATGACCCACTAATTACATAATCCAACATTGTGTAAGAAACTAACACATTCGCCGTGACAGAATCGTTTTTGATTTAGACTTTATGACCCTATCAACATATCCATTCGTAACGTTTACTGTCCGCCATCTTGCTTGAATTTCTAATAACTCGCACGGCGGAGTGATAGTAATTCGGTTGTGGGCGGGTCCTGGGACCAAGAGCGTTGGTTATGACAAATACCCATGTGTAACTTGACTGTTTCAGCCAATCAGAATCGAGAAATTTGCATGCCGTTGTATAACATGTAAGTTTACATCGCCGAGCAGCAGTGAATGAGGGGAGAGGGATGAGGCTAATTGAAGGAGGTCAGACATGAAAGATGAATTGGGTTTGGGTTGGGCTTGGGCCTGTAAATGAGCCTGGATGATCGACAGTCATTGAGAAACATAAATGGAATGGTAAACGGACAGCATTTATATGGCGCTTTCCTCCAAAGTGCTTTAGAACTTATACCTCACATTCACCCATTTACACACCGATGGCGGAGGCAACCATGCAAGGTGCAGACCTTCCCATCAGGAGCAGTTAAGTGTCGTTCTCAAGGACACTTCGACACGCTGCCGGCTAGGAGCTGGAATCGAATCAGGAACCTTCTGATTACCAGACGACATAACTATATCACTTCATTTTGCACCACAGGGTGGAGGTTATACATCCATTATTACACAATTAAACCAGGCAAACTTAAAATAGGAACAAATGGCTTAGATTCCACTGGATTAATGATCGGGTGTTGAGGAGAACAAAGTTGGTCGAATGAGAGGGAGGCATAATGGCGCCACTGGAGAAGTCTGAATGAATGAATGAATGAATGAATGAATGAATGAATGAATGAATGAATGAAAACTTTATTTAACAGATTGCAGAATGGGTACAATACAGTACGGCTCAATACATACAATTGTTAAGGGGATGCAGACCTGAGAAAGACGTTTGTCTTGTTTCCATCAGGGTCCCCCATTTTCAATTCATATAGACATATATGACATACATGACATACAGATAGTCAGTACTGCTACATCTATACATTTATGACATACCAGATTTGCAAATACAGTACTGTTTGTGATACAGAAGGAGTCAAGAAAAGGGAGTATATACATTTGACGTAGAAACTGTACATTGGAGGTTGGGTGGGGGGGGTTGGGTACATTGGGATATTGACAACCATACTGGGTAATTTACATTGGAGGTGGTTGGGGGGGGGGGGGGGGGGGGGCGGGGGGCACACTGTATAAACAAGTAACACTGTACATTGAGGGGGGGGGGGGGGAGGAGACACTGTACAAACAAACACAATTGTACATTGAACTATTGACAAAACCATACTAGGTAAATGACTGTACATTGGAGGGGGTTGGAATGATTGGGTTAGGATATTTACAGGGGCCAGTGTTGAATTGCAGTCTCCCGTAGGTGTCCCTTGAGAGAGGTTTTGAAAGTGGGTAGTGATCCACATTCCTTTACAGCTTTGGGTAGGGCGTTCCACATTGATGTGGCATAATTGCGAAACGTGTTTAGTCCCTTATTTGAGCCGAATCTGGGTTTGACATGATTTGTGGAGCTCCCTCTGGTGTTGTGATCGTGGTATTCACTGACCTTTGGGAAGTATTTTGACATGTACATGGGTACCTTGGTCGTGTAGTGTATCTTGTAGACCAGGCCCATTGCAAGTTGTTGTACTCTGTCGTCTACTCTAAGCCATCCTAGGTTGTCGAAGTGGGCAGGGGTGAGGTGGGTTCTAGGAGTAAGGTCAAGCAGTAGTCTGACCAGTTTGTTTTGAGATGTTTGTAATTTTGTTTTTAGCGCCTTTGAGGTGCTTTGGTACCATGAGGTGCAAGCATAGTCGTAGTACCCCTGAATGAGTGCTCCTGCCAGAGTCTTCAGGGTGTTCTTGTTTACCAGAGAGGAGATCCGGTACAAGAATCGAGTTCGTTGGTTGACTTTTTTTATTACATTGGATGCCATTTTGTCACAGGAGAGATTAGCCTCTAGGATGGACCCCAGGTAGGTAATTTCATCTTTCCTTGTGACAATATTGTCACCCACTGTAACTGAGAAGCCGTCGGTCTTGCTGAGTTTGTTATTTGAACCGAAGAGAATGGACTCTGTTTTGCCCATGTGTAATGATAGTTTGTTATCAGCGAGCCATATGCAGATTCTGCCTAGTTCCGAGCTGAGGGTTTTTTCAACCTGTAACTTGTTCTTGTCAGAGACCAGCAGGGCTGAGTCGTCCGCAAACAGGAACAAGTTGCAGTCACAAGCTGACGACATGTCATTTGCATAAATTAGGAACAGTAGCGGTCCTAGTATGCTTCCTTGTGGAACACCACAGCTCACTGTGAGGGGGGGGGATAGGGTACCGTTTACCTCCACCATCTGTTCCCTCCCCTCAAGGTAGGATTGCATCCAGCTCACTGATAGACTATCAAAACCAATTGCTTTTAGCTTGTCAATCAGAATGGAGTGATTGACCGTGTCAAAGGCCTTTTGTAGGTCCAGCATGACCATGCCGCAGTATTTGCCTGCGTCCACCTCTTGTTTGATGTGGTCATTCAAATAGAGAAGGCATGTGTCAGTGGAGTGGGATGTTCTGAAGCCAGATTGGAATTCGTAGATTAGATTTTTTTCCGCTAGGTACTTTTCGACCTGTTCGTAGACTATTTTTTCCATGACTTTCGAGATGGAGGTGAGAATAGAAACAGGGCGGTAGTTGCCTGGGTCTAATTTGCTGCCCTTTTTGTGCAGAGGGGTCACCCTCGCAATTTTGAAGTCCTTGGGGACGTGTCCCTGTTTTATGGAGAGGTTTATTATGTGTGTGATGATTGGTGTGATGGCGGCTGCTGAGTCTCTGAGGAATTTGGAGGGGATGTTGTCATGGCCAGTGGCCTTGTTAGGTTGGAGGGCGCTCAGTTTATTGAGTACCTCATCTGTTGTTACCATTTCCAGCTTGAAGTCGTCCTTGCGGACCCCTAGGTTTTTGTAGAAAGCTACTATGTGTTCTACCCCATAAAGCCCTGAGTGGGAGGGTAGTTTGTTTACCAGTGTTGTGGCTATGTTTGTGAAGAAAATGTTTAAGTAATTGGCTACATCCAGCTTGTCTGTGATGAGCGTGTTGTCAGTTTTTATGTTTATGTTTGAGAATCTGGTTTTAAGTTTTTTACTGCATCCTAGTTGATTATTGAGTAATTTCCAAAGTTCACGTGGTTTGTTTTTGTTTTCCTCAGTTTTGTCATTGATGAAATTCTTTTTTGCAGTTTTGATCATGGAGTTTACGTCGTTTCTTAGTCTGTTTCTTTCTAGTTTGAGTTCAGTCACGTGGGCTTGGAGTTCACTGCTCGTGCTTTTAGTAAGCTTTGACTGACTTTTACGAAACTCAGAGCATTTTTTGTCTCTGGTTTTCATAGCGGCCAGTATTTCGGAGTGCATCCACGGCTCAGCGCGATTTTTTACCCTGGTGGTTCTTAGGGGGGCCATGTCGTTTAGTATTGCTGAGAATTTGGTTTTGAAACCAAGCCATGTTTCGTCAACCAGTGTACCATTGAGTTCATCTGACCAGTCCAGACTCTCCAGTTCAAGGTTGAAGGCCTCGCTAGAGTAGGTTTTGAGGTCTCTAGATGTGACTGTTTTGTGGCAGCCAGCCTTTTGTTTTAGTTTTTTTCGGGTACAGAATATCATATAATGATCACTTAACCCACATGCTATAACCCCTTTATTTGAGATCTTGGACTTGTCGGAGGTCAGAATGAGGTCAATCCTGAGTTATCCCGGTTAACAGTGCGAAGAGGTGCAGTGGGAGGGGAGTCGTGGGAATGTACGGCCTGAACGGTGGATACCGTTAGGATGTTGAAGTGAGTGGAGAAATTGACGTGTTGACGTGGGCGGAGGATGCCAGCGGAACGGGAGGAGATGAGTGTTAGAACTTAGCTAGGACTAGGGAGAGTGAGCTGGCCAAGGGCGGAGAAAAGGGGGGATAGGGAAACATTAACACATTCGAGACAATGATGACAGATGCAAAGAAAATAAATGAAAGGAAAGACAGAGGGAGATGCACATCACATGTCCAGCACAAACACAAACAGAGCTAACCAGTGTCGTCACAATACCAAAAGTTTGACTTTGATACCAATACCAGCCTAAGTATCACGATACCAGCCTAAGTATCACGATACCGGTTCTAAAATGATGCCACGGCAAAAACCAGAGGTGTCGAGTCACGAGTCACGAATTGGATGACTTTAGACTTGACTTGACTAAATCAAAAAAGACTTGCAACTCAACTTTGACTCACCAATGACTCGTGACTTCACTTGGACTAGAGCCTTTAGACTTGAGAAGACTTGATACCTTCCCACATGCCCAACGATAAAAAAGTATGTTATGTTATGGGGGCGACAGCAGTGGCGGCTCTGCCACTAGGGGCGCACGGGCGCCGCCCCACCTGATGTTAAATCAGAGAAGAAGAAAATAAAACTTTTTAGTTTTTTGTTTTATAGCCCTATAAATAATATAAACATGTTTAAAATGAATAATATTTACTCATTTTAAGTATGTTTGTATTTCCAATGCACAATATAACGTTATTATCTCAAATAAAAAACACTAGTTTTCCTGAGCAGGAAGTGACATCACGTTTTTTTTTATTTTTTCGTATTTCTCGGCCCGGGCTAGACGCGACAGCGCTCTGAGTGCGCGTCACAGTTTGATCGCTGTATCCGTCACAGCCAATCAGTGCATAACGCGTTGTGCGTTGAAATATGACTATTATGTTGGAATCCGGGCGCGATTTGAAGCGGTCTAGCCAGTAGCGTCAAGAATTTCTGTAGCCGCATTTCGCCGACGCCAGTATTTTTTTCCGTAGCAGAATTTCACAGAGACGATCTCTGATTGGCCGAATCCAATTTCTAATGTTCCAATTCTAGCTTATTCCTAGGTTGGTCCGTTGGTGGAGATAGTTGTGTTGTTGTGAGAATGATGCAGGCAGCTGTTTGTCTTAGAGCGTGCCGTGACTGCAAGTTCTTTAGACTGTTAAGCTTAGGCACTCTTTCAAAGTTGGTTAAGGTTAGAGTTTGTCTTAGAGCATGGCGATAGAACGCCAGGTAGTTTGCAGTCTGTTCGAGCGGAAATGGACAAAGGAATGAAGTACTGTTGTGTGGTGCTGCTAACTGCTAACAAGCTAACACTTGGCTAACAAGCTATATGGCTGATGCAGTCTGGACACAGTGGAGAGTGGTCTGGAATACATCAACAGTGGATTATACACTACTTTATCAAGGCAAGCCCTCCTGCCCTGGACGTGTCAACTAAACAGTGAGTCTCTCTCTCTCTCTCTCTCTCTCTCTCTCTCTCTCTCTCTCTCTCTCTCTCTCTCTCTCTCGCGCGTTTGGATTGAAAATACGTGGATTATGGCTTGTTCAATATCGTCTATGTTAGAATGAATGAATGAATGAGAACTTTATTAACAGATTGCAGAATGGGTACAATACAGTACGGCTCAATACACACAATTGTTAAGGGGATGCAGACCAGAGAAAGACGTTTGTCTTGTTTACATCAGGGTCCCAGATTTTCGATTCATATCGATAGTTTAATAGCTAGCCTTGGCTCGTTTAACAATATGCAAAATATGTGTACAGCTTTGTACTCATACTGAAGTTATTCTTGGTATATAATAGGTCTGATTGTGTAACGAATCGATTCCACGTCGCGCTGTGTGTGAGAGAGAGAAGGAGAGAGGGAGAGATCTGCGTGTGTTTGGAGACGGAGCGAGTTTTGTTTCTAACTTTTCTATTTATATATTGTGAATTATATATTGAATTAGACTATACTTTATTTGACTGGTTGTGTGTTGTTGTAGTAACAGCTGAGCGACTCGTTCATAAGAGCCGATTCATTGCCGTGAGCGTGAGTCGAATCGCTCACGTCTTGCCATGAGTCGGTTGCGTGGTACTGTACATGTTTGCAAAATGTTTGGTATAGCGCCCCTAGTGGCGAAGCATCCACGAGCCGCTACTGGGCGACAGTGGCTCGGGAGGTAGAGCAGTCATCTGGCAATCCGGAAGTTCGATTCCCACTCCTCCCGGGCAGCGTGTCGATGTGTCCTTGAGCAAGACACTTAACCCCTAATTGCTCCCGATGAGCAGGTTGGCACCTTGCATGGTTGCCTCCGCCGTCGGTGTGTGAATGTGTGAGTGAATGGGTAAAATGTGAGTAACAAATTGTAAAGCGCTTTGGATAAAAGCGCTATATAAAAAAGCAGCCATTTACCATATTATTAAATGTGCCGTGAATTAATTCATTTCTAGCAAATCAACACTTCATTTCGCAGATCCACTTTGTTTGAAACAATCCAATCAATTTGCGCGAGAGAACCACACAAAGAAGAAGTAACGTTACAATTCAGAACGACGGATCCAGTGGAAAAATTATATTAAAGATTATTTCGTTTGCTTATAAAAACTATGTGGTGGGGGGGGGGGGGGGGGGGGGGGGGGAGAGAAACGAATTGCAGTACTGTATGCAAAACGTGCGGGTAGAAAATCACAGACGAGACGCAACAACTTCCAACTTCGTTCGACATTTGAATCTGCACAAAGAACTGTAAGTAACTTGGCATGCTAGCTACAGTAGTTAAATCAATGATCCATCGACACAGTCAGTGTGGTAACGTTATCATTGCATCCAAGATTGATACATGGCTGGCTAGGCGGTAGTCATAGTCTTGTCTTATAAAATAAATAAACAATATCAGCAATGTCTCGCTTGATGAATGGCCAGCAGTAGCCTAACATTACTGCTGCTCCTAAAAAAAATGTTGTTGTCATATTGATGTGCCTTTCTCATGGCTACCCATGTATTTCCATGGAATTATTGGAAGTTTATTTGGAAAGTAATAAATAAAAAATGTAAAAAGCATTCATGCATTACATTGTGTAAATGTAATATATTATTACTCTGTTGTTAAAATGGTACTGTGGTGACCTATATTAAGAGACATTCACCAAGGTGGGCTTGTGCCTTTAAGCGTGTGGGTTGTACTGTTTAGGGGACAGGTTAAATACCACTTCCGGTTCCGGGTTAACTTTGTTGTTATTGTAAATGCTATGTGAGTGAGAAGTAAAGTACCTCGACTCGAACCACGTCTCTGGCTCGCTACTTTCTTATCGCCACATTGGTGACCCTGTGAAGAACATTTGTAACGTTAACAGCATTTAGCGTTATGGAAGACAACGGCGTCGCGCAACCGCAAGCACCCGCACCGAATGCTAACGACGCTAACATGCTACAAGCGAACATTTACGCTGCGACCGTCAAGTTGCCCGACTTTTGGCAGCATAATCCCCGGCCGTGGTTTCAACACGTCGAAGCCCAATTCCAGCTGAGAGGAATAACACAGGATCTAACTAAGTACTTCCATGTTGTGGCGGCGTTGGATGCTTCAACGACGGCACGGGCGATGATGCTGTTGGAGGATCCGCCGGCAGCTGACAAGTACAATGCGCTAAAGACATTCCTTCTGAAGCTATATGAACTGTCAGAACTGGAGAAAGCGGACCGCCTGCTGTCCCTCAACGGCCTCGGCGATGGCAAACCATCGGAGTTGATGGAAAAAATGCTGGCTGTACTGGGATCAGCTGATCCCTCTTTTCTATTTACACACATTTTCTTGCGACAGCTTCCAGTGCCTGTGCGCACAGCACTGGCGAGTTCCCTCCTCTCCTCCACCAAGGACTATCGCGGCCTGGCTGCAGAAGCGGACAGGGTTTTCCTGGCCAACAGGCAGCAGCAGTTTGTCCATGCGCTGCTGCCCCACCAGGGCACCTCTGCCCCACCACTGGAGGCCTATACAGACACCGCGGCTGCGGTGACAGCCCAACGCCAACCCGATGATGGGCTCTGCTATTACCATGCCAGGTTTGGGGACAGGGCCAAGCAGTGTCGCAAGCCATGCAGTTTCAAGGGGCAGGGAAACGCCAGGGCCGGCGCTCATTAGTGGCTGTGGGTGCCGGCCATGACTGCAAGCTATTGTTTATCACCGACTCCTTGTCTGGCCGGCGGCTGCTGGTGGACTCGGGCGCGCAACGCAGCATCCTGCCGGCACAGGGCGTGGACACCATGGACGGCAGACACGGGCCCCAGATGGACGCAGCGAACGGTACGCCCATACGTACCTACGGCACCAGGTATGTGGAGGTGTGTTTTGGGGGGCGCCGTTTCGGCTGGGGTTTTGTGATGGCTGCGGTGTCCACGCCGCTCCTGGGAGCAGACTTCCTCTGTGCTTTCAGCTTACTGGTAGATGTTAAAAACTGTCGCTTGATCGATGCCCTCTCTTTTTCCTCTTACCCCTGCACACTTGGGGCGGTTGGGGGGGGCGGAGCTCTCTGCCTGTTGAACACACTTGCCACCGGGGACCCGTATGAACGCCTGCTCGCCGGGTTCCCTGACCTCACCACACCCACGTTCTCATCTGCAGTGGCCAAACACGGTGTGGAACACCATATTACCACAGAGGGCCCCCCAGTCTATGCCCGGGCCCGGCGCCTCGACTCAGCCAAGCTGGCAATCGCCAGGGGGGAGTTTTCCACCATGGAGCGACTTGGCATTGTGCGCCGCTCGAACAGCCCGTGGGCTTCTCCATTACACATGGTTACAAAGGCTGGCGGAGGTTGGCGCCCATGCGGCGATTTCCGTCGCCTTAATAACGCCACAACCCCCGACAGGTACCCTGTTCCGCACATACAGGACTTCTCTACCCACCTGGCAGGGGCTGTCATCTTCTCCAAGGTGGACCTGGTGCGCGGTTACCACCAGGTGCCGGTCCATCCACGGGATGTGCCAAAGACAGCTGTCATTACACCCTTTGGGCTTTTCGAATTCCTAAGAATGCCTTTCGGGCTCATGGGGGCGGCGCAGACGTTTCAGCGCCTGATGGACTCTGTGCTCCAGCACATGCCATTTTTGTTTGTGTACTTGGATGACATTCTTGTAGCCAGTACGTCCATAGAGGAGCACATGACACACCTCCAGCAGCTGTTTGAGCGGCTCAGTAAACACGGCCTCATCGTCAACCCGACCAAGTGCCAGTTCGGGCAGTCCTCCATCACTTTCCTCGGACACCATGTCGCTCCACAGGGAGCCACCCCACTCCCCGCCAGGGTGGAGGCCGTGGCCAGTTTTCCTCGTCCCCGCACCGTACGGGCTCTACAGGAGTTCCTGGGCATGGTGAACTTTTACAACCGGTTCCTTCCCCATGCTGCCCACCTCATGCGGCCCTTGTATGAGGCCCTGCGGGGCAAAGTGCCCAAGGACGAGTTAGATTGGTCCTCGGGGATGGACAGCGCTTTTGGGGCTGCCAAGAACGCGCTAGCCAACGCTGCTCTGCTGGCGCACCCCTCTCCCACTGCCCCGGTCGCCCTCACGACAGACGCCTCTGACTATGCAGTGGGGGCGGTGTGCGAGCAGTGGGTGGGCGGTGCCTGGCAGCCACTGGCCTTTTTTAGCAAACAGCTCCGCGACAACGAGCGTAAGTACAGTACTTTCGACAGGGAACTGCTGGGTCTGTTCCTCGCCACCAGGCACTTTAGATTCCTGTTGGAAGGCCGCCAGTTCACTGCCTTTGTGGACCACAAGCCGCTAACTTTCTCCATGGCCAAGACCTCGGAGCCGTGGTCGGGACGTCAGCAGCGGCAGCTATCGGCGATCTCCGAGTTAACCACGGACATTCAGCACGTGGCGGGCAAGGACAACTTTGTCGCCGACTGCCTCTCTCGGGCGGTCATCGGGTCCGTCCACTTGGGACTCGATTATGCCGCCATGGCGGCAGACCAAGCCACGGACTCGGACATTCAGGCCTATCGGACGGGTCCTACCGCACTGCAGCTGGAGGATGTGGTGTTCGACACAGCTAACGCCACTCTCCTCTGCGACGTCTCCACTGGCCAACCGCGCCCTATGGTGCCTACGGCCTGGCGGCGCCGGGTTTTTAACATGATCCACAGCCTTTCCCACCCAGGTGTGAAGGCCTCGACTAAGCTGGTGGGGGTCAAGTTTGTGTGGCCTGGCCTCCGGAAGGATGTTAGGACCTGGGCTAGCTCATGTGTGGCGTGCCAGCGTGCCAAGGTGCACCGCCATACCAAAGCCCCTTTGGCACCGTTTATAGTGCCGGAGAGGCGGTTCGACCATGTGAATGTGGACCTGGTGGGCCCCCTGCCCCCTTCCCATGGATATACTCACCTCCTCACCATGGTGGACAGGACCACCAGGTGGCCGGAGGCTGTTCCACTGTCCTCCACTACGGCAGCGGAGGTGGCCCGGGCGTTCATCGGCTGCTGGGTGGCCCGTTTTGGCACACCGGGGGACATCACAAGCGACAGGGGCCCCCAGTTCACTTCGGAGCTCTGGACTGCAGTTGCGGAGCACCTGGGGGTGAAGATCCACCGCACTACGGCGTACAACCCGCAGGGCAACGGACTTTGCGAGCGGTTCCATAGGGACATGAAGGCCGCTCTTCGGGCTGCCCTTACGGATGGCGCCTGGGTTGACCGCCTCCCGTGGGTCTTGCTTGGTCTTCGTTCTGCCCCCAAGGAGGACCTCCAGGCCTCGTCCGCCGAGCTGGTGTACGGCCAGCCGCTGCGGGTCCCTGGGGAGTTTCTTCCGGGGGCCACAGCGTCCTGGTCCGTCGCCTCCCATCGAGCAGTGTCCCGGGGTGTTGCCGATGCCCTTATTCCCATTCCAACATCCCGCCACTGCCTTCCCCAGTCCTACGTCCCCAGGGACCTGCCATTGGCCAAATATGTTTTCATCCGGCACGACAGCCATCGGACCCCGCTGCAGCCCCCTTATGACGGGCCTTTCCGTGTCTTGGAGGCAGGCACTAAAAACTTTGTTGTGGACATGGGAGGCAGGCCAGAGCGGGTCACTATAGACCGTCTTAAGCCTGCTCACTTGGACAAGGACGAACCAGTTAAGTTGGCCCTACCCCCGCGGCGGGGGCGCCCCCCGGTTTCGGCTCAGACCCCTGCCCTATCCTCTGTTCCGGCCTAGGCCCCTTCCGTGGCCCGGCCGCTGGTTCCACTTATCTCCCTTAGTCCCCCTCTGGTTAAGCGCAGTCGGTTCGGCCGCTTGATCCGTCCCCCTCCACGTTGACTATTTCATGCTGTGATCTGTTCACTGATGGACTGTTCACTGGCTATTAATTAATTAGTTGCAGTTTTTGTATTGGTGAATTCTGGGGGGGCCTGTGTGGTGACCTATATTAAGAGACATTCACCAAGGTGGGCTTGTGCCTTTAAGCGTGTGGGTTGTACTGTTTAGGGGACAGGTTAAATACCACTTCCGGTTCCGGGTTAACTTTGTTGTTATTGTAAATGCTATGTGAGTGAGAAGTAAAGTACCTCGACTCGAACCACGTCTCTGGCTCGCTACTTTCTTATCGCCACAGTACTACATTTGGTGAAGCGCACATTATGACTTGTTTAGGACTCGAAACTCAAAGGTTAGGACTTGGGACTCGACTTGGGACTTGTCAGTCTTGACTTGGGACTTGACTCGGGATTAATATAATTATAACCTGTTAGTGGCGGCCGGGTAGCGCAGCGGACTAAGCGTCTATCTACCACCGCAGAGACACTGGTATCGAATCCAGCTGTCAGCGGTGCCTCCGGCTTGGCCGGTCGTCATACTGACACGATTGGCAGTGTCAGCGGGAGGGAAGCCGGTGGGTGGTAATCTGGTCGTTGTAAACAGTGACTCCTACAGGTCGGTCAGGGCGCCTGCACAGCGAGGATCTGGGTGAGGTAGTGTGCCCTCCCACGCGTTACACTCACCCAATGAGAGTCCTCGCTGCCAGGTGAAAAGAGGCTGCTGGCTGTCTCCTATGTATCGGAGGAAGCATGTGATAGACTTCAGGGCTTCCTAGACCGGCAAGTAGGGGGCAAATGCGCGCAATGACCAGGAAGGGGAGGAGGGAATTGGCATAACGACTAAAATTGAGATGGGAGGAAAATACAAGAAAAATAGGAGGAGAAAAAGTGGATAAAAAAAAAACATATAACATGTTAGTTATATACACATTATTAGTTATTACATGATGTTACCATGTTATTACACTTATCTTCTACACTGCTATCGACTGTATCTAACTGGCCTAGTCCCAGTTCTGACAAGAATCCCATGTCCCTAGCTAAGCGCAGTCATTTATCACCAGAGTTTGGCCAGGTTTTACAGTATGGACGCCACGTTAACTTGTAGCCACCTTATCAAAGCAAGTCATAAGCCACTCTTTTTGAAAAAGTATTGTCCAAACTCTCCATTGACCTCATATTGACCCATTTTTTTTTTTATAAAAAGAAGATATCTCTGTCTGAGGGCAGAGAAAGTGTTACTGTGACCCCAGATCACTACTCATGAAATGCAACATGCTGGACCCTAACAACGGGGGATCCTTGCAGCCTCACAGACCGTCATTAGAGCCAAAACCAACAAGAGAGCTGAACTCTGAGAGCCAGGAAAATAGCTCTATGCAAAGCACTGGAGATAGAGGGAGCGAGCTCCAAGCTCAAGACGGACCACCTCTGGTCCCAAAGCAACAGAGATCTACAGGTCATGGATCAGCCTTTAGCTCTGTTCTGGACCCATGGGTTTGGTAGCCTATTGGGCTTGTCTCATCAAATTGTATTTCATTCATTGTGATGTTTTTGCTACTTTTATTCAGTTGGGGTGCTTGAACTCATTGTGGTGATTCGATTTAGCTCATTCTCAGACGAGAATCTCTGTTTTGCGTAATACAAAAGGTGGGAAGGAGAGTTTGATAGTTATTGCTTTTGATAACGACAAGCGGGTGAGTATTTAACGTACTGTACGATACTTTTAACATAAACAGATGTCCCACTGAGACACAGTTATCCAGCCCAGTGCGGCAGTTGACATATAGCCTTGATCTTCTTTTACTGTATTGAGCTCAGAACAAAAAGGGCAAAAAGGGCTAGTCGCACGGCCGACCAGACACCCTAACCACACAACCACACAACCGCGGAGACGGATCACGGGGAGAGCCGTGGGATTTGTCGCATGTAACGCTGTGCATCCTCGCCGAAACACACAGCCTCCGCATCCTGCAGAAAACCCTCGGCACAGCTCTGGCCCGACCGCTGTGAGGGAACGCAGATGGGACAGATGCCCAGCAGTGGAAAACAGGGGAAGTGAAGTGGCTTAATGAAAGCATCATGGCACAGTGAAAAGCCAGCCCGGACCATCAGCGAGAAGGCCCCTGGAGGTAGGAAGATGGGCTGGTGGGTGCGTGCTGGGGGCTGGACGCTTGCCCAGACCCAGAAGCACTCGTCGGCCCCACAATGGGTCCTCGGCGGTCACTCTCCCTCCTGCGAGCAGAGGCAGAATATGACAGATGCGCCAGGTTACCGGTTAGACCCCTGAGGTAAGTAACCATTAGGAAAAGTAGATGCATGGTTGAGACTGGCCGCCACCCAAGCCTGTCTTTAACAGATGTGCTGACCGTACATACTTTAATTTTGTTTAAGGAATCTAGTGCATTAGATTAGATACACATGTATTGTCATTATACAGCACAAGTACAGTACAACAAAAATATGTTTGGCATCCAACCAGAGTGCAAATGTAGCAGTAAAGTGCAACAGCAATATACAATGTACAGGTGGTTAAACTGGGTACAAAATATACAAATTAGTACTACTGAGTGTAGTGCTAATCAGATGTATGTACAGAGTTGTAAGTATAATAAATAAAGACAGTATGACTACTACTGGCCAGCAGTGTAACTAGTAAGAGTAGGATATGTACAGATATACAGTAGATATAGTAAAGGACTATGTGCAGGTAAGTACAGACAGATGAGGAGGATTCTGATACAATAGTTACTGTCTGGCTGCCTGGAGCAGCTTACAGTAAGTGTACCCTCAGCTGTTAAATGAAGGAGTTCAATTGACAGTCATATTTCCCAGCTGTTCAAAGTTGCGTGCAGGGGGAGCCTTTTTTTCTTCTTCCTATTCACTTCAAAGTTAATGCCTCCAGGCATTGAGTGTAATAATATGGTGTGCCATTAACATACACTTTTTTGGGGGGGGGAGGGGGGATTAGGATGTCAGGCTGAGTCGGCGGTTTTACTGGTACCTTTCATGGCGCTTATTTGGATGACTCAACTGGAGAGAAACATCTTCCTGTTTGTGCGGACGGCAGACGAAGCATTTGTGTGTGTGTGTGTGCGTTGGCGAGGGGCTTCAGAACGCGTGTGTGTGCGTTGGTGAGGGGCTTCAGAACGTGTGTGTGTGCATTGGTGAGGGGCTTCCGAACGTGTAGAACTTTGATCAGGACAGCTGAGTGGTTTTATTCACTCTCCTCCTTATAAAAAAAAGAAAAGTCTGTCACCACAAAATTCCTCAATGTTTACGTGCAGTTACGAGCGAGAATGG
Organism: Notolepis coatsorum; assembly: GCF_963971535.1. Taxonomy (NCBI): domain Eukaryota; kingdom Metazoa; phylum Chordata; class Actinopteri; order Aulopiformes; family Paralepididae; genus Notolepis; species Notolepis coatsorum. The sequence continues at coordinate 93,240,814 of NC_140174.1, read as the reverse complement.
TCGGTCAGACAATCTTGCGGCATGCATCGCTCTTGTTGCCGAGTTCCACAAAGGTATCTTGGATTTTTCTCGATATGCTGTATATTCTATAATACATTTTAGCCGTTCAGCAGATGCTCTTATCTAGATTGACGCTACGAAAGATGCAACAGTTGAATGAGTTCAAATTAATTTAGGCAATACAGGAATTTGATGTATTTTTATCTTTGCAACTCTTCTAAGATTATCTATCTAGGTCGTCCTCGGACGGGCCCTCCATCGGTGCTACCATCATCCCGATCCTCCATGAATCTGGCTAGCTCGCCGGTGCTTTCTGTTCCCGCATCTCTCCTGAGTACGTCCATATGTGAATATGGGACGTCCTCGTGATCGATGCCTGTGTGTTGGCTCCCACAGCACAAGTTTTCTGGTTGGCAGCTCATGGTGTCTGCCAGCTGCCAGCCTCATTCTCCTGACCGCCACTTTCTCGCTCACCCTTAGCACCCCCCATACAAGTTTGCATTAGTGACATGCTCATCCCTGTTGATGTTGAGCACCACACGCATCATTCTGGTGTGAAATTAAATTAAATGAAAACTTTATTTAACAGATTGCAGAATGGGTACAATACAGTACGGCTCAATACACACAATTGTTAAGGGGATGCAGACCTGAGAAAGACGTTTGTCTTGTTTCCATCAGGGTCCCCCATTTTCAATTCATATAGACATTTATGACATACACAACATACATGACATTTATGGCATAGGGACATATAGGTATTTAGTACTGATACATTTGTGACATAAACGGTATTCAAATATACAGTACTGTTACTCCTAGATCCTGACAGAGTATATACATGGGAGGGGACTGTACATTAGGAGGGGGTGGGTGGGTGGGAGAGAAATATACATACGGCGGGGAGGGAATATATACATGCGGTGGGGAGGAGACTGTCTATTAGGAGGTAGTGGGGGTTTTGGGCATTTACGGTGGCCAGTTTCGAATTGCAGCCTCCCGTAGGTGCTCTTTAAGAGCGGTTTTGAATGTGGGTAGGGATTCACATTCCTTTACAGCTTTGGGTAGGGCGTTCCACATTGATGTGGCATAATTGCGAAACGTGTTTAGTCCCTTGTTTGAGCCGAATCTGGGTTTAACATGATTTGTTGAGCTTCCTCTGGTGTAGTGGTTGTGGTATTCACTGACCTTTGGGAAGTATTTTGACATGTACATGGGTACCTTAGTCGTATAGTGTATCTTGTAGACCAGGCCCATTGCAAGTTGCTGTACTCTGTCGTCTACTCTAAGCCATCCTAGTTTGTCAAAGTGGGCAGGGGTGAGGTGGGTTCTGGGGTTCAGGTCAAGTAGTAGTCTGACCAGTTTGTTTTGTGATGTTTGTAATTTTGTTTTAAGCGCCTTTGAGGTGCTTTGGTACCAAGAGGTGCACGCATAGTCGTAGTACCCTTGAATGAGTGCTCCTGCCAGAGTCTTCAGGGTATTCTTGTTTACCAGAGAGGAGATCCGGTACAAGCATCTAGTTCGTTGGTTGACTTTTTTTATTACATTGGATGCCATTTTGTCACAGGAAAGATTTTCCTCTAGGATGGAACCCAGGTAGGTAATTTCGTCTTTCCTTGTGACAATATTGTCACCCACTGTAACTGAGAAGCCGTCGGTCTTGCTGAGTTTGTTATTTGAACCGAAGAGAATGGACTCTGTTTTGCCCATGTGTAATGATAGTTTGTTATCAGCGAGCCATATGCAGATTTTGCCTAGTTCCGAGCTGAGGGTTTTTTCAACCTGCAACTTGTTCTTGTCAGAGACCAGCAGGGCTGAGTCGTCCGCAAACAGGAACAAGTTGCAGTCACAGGCTGACGACATGTCATTTGCATAAATTAGGAAGAGTAGCGGTCCTAGTATGCTCCCTTGTGGAACACCACAGCTCACTGTGAGGGGGGGGGATAGAGTACCGTTTACCTCTACCATCTGTTCTCTTCCCTCCAGGTAGGATTGCATCCAACTCACTGATAGACTATCAAAACCAATTGCTTTTAGCTTGTCAATCAGAATGGAGTGATTGACAGTGTCGAAGGCCTTTTGTAGGTCCAGCATGACCATGCCGCAGTATTTGCCCATGTCCACCTCTTGTTTGATGTGGTCGTTCAAATAGAGGAGGCATAGTGGAGTGGGACGTTCTGAAGCCAGATTGGAATTCGTAGATTAGATTTTTTTCCGCCAGGTACTTTTCGACCTGTTCATAGACTATTTTCTCCATGACTTTCGAGATGGAGGTAAGAATAGAAACAGGGCGGTAGTTGCCTGGGTCTAATTTGCTGCCCTTTTTGTGCAGAGGGGTCACTCTCGCAATTTTGAAGTCCTTGGGGACGTGTCCCTGTTTTATAGAGAGGTTTATTATGTGTGTGATGACTGGGGTGATGGCGGCTGCTGCGTCTCTGAGGAATTTGGAGGGGATGTTGTCATGGCCAGTGGCCTTGTTAGGTTGGAGGGCGCTCAATTTTTTGAGTACCTCATCGGTTGTTACCATTTCAAGTTTGAAGTCGTCTTTGTGGACCCCTAGGTTTTTGTAGTATGCTACTATGTGTTCTACCCCATAATGCCCTGAGTGGGAGGGTAGTTTGTTTACCAGTGTTGTGGCTATGTTTGTGAAGAAGATGTTTAAGTAATTGGCTACATCCAGCTTGTCTGTGATGAGCGTGTTGTCCGTCTTTATGTTTATGTTTGAGAATCTGGTTTTAAGTTTTTTACTGCAGCCTCGTTGATTATTGAGTAATTTCCAAAGTTTGCGGGGTTTGTTTTTGTTTTCCTCAGTTTTGTCGTTGATGAAATTTCTTTTTGCGGTTTTGATCATGGTGTTTACGTCATTTCTTAGTCTGTTTCTTTGAATTTTTTGTTCAACCACGTGGGCTTGGAGTTCACTGTTTGAGCTTTTGGAAAGCTTTGTCTGACTTTTATGAAGTTCAGAGCATTTTTTGTCTCTGGTTTTCATAGCGGCCAGTATTTCAGTGTGCATCCATGGCTCAGCACGATTTTTAACCCTGGTGGTTCTTATGGGTGCCATGTTGTTCAGTATTGCTGTGAATTTGGTTTTGAATCCAAGCCATGTTTCTTCAACCTGTGTACCACTGAGTTCATCTGATCAGTCCAAGCTCCCCAGTTCTAGGTTAAAGGCCTCTCTAGAGTAAGTTTTGAGGTCTCTAGATGTGACTGTTTTGTGACAGCCGGCCTTCTGTTTTAGCTTTTTGCGGGTACAGAAAATCATATAATGATCACTTAACCTGCATGCTATCACCCCTTTATTGGAGATCATGGACTTGTCAGAGGTCAAAATGAGGTCAATGGTGGTTTGTGTCGAATCACATACCCTTGTGGGTTGGGTGATTAGCTGGCTGAAACCGTGCAGATCAGAAAATCTACTGAAGGCCTTGAAGACGGGTGCTGCTTTACGCAGCATATCCGTGTTCCAGTCCCCAATAAGAATTGTTTCTACCCCCTCCACCCCAGCTAAACACCCATCAAGTGTGTCATAAAAGCCACTCTGTTCTGGCGGTCTATAGATTATGCCTACTAGTACTGGTTTCGCCCTGTCTAATAAGATTTCAATCCAAAAAGTTTCAATTTCATCATGGTTAAGGTCAGTACGGTTGATGTATTTGGTATCTTTGTGTATATACACACATACGCCACCTCCATACTGGTTTCTATCCCTCCTGACTATTGAGTAGTTTTCAATTTCAATCTCTGGATCCTGTACAGATGAGTCTAATTTTGTTTCTGTGAAACACAATATGTTAGCCTTACCGTTTAAAAACAACTGTTTGATTTCAGCCAGTTTAGGTCTCAGGCTGTTTGTATTAATGTGGAATATATGAAGTCCATTTTTGCTGGTAATCTGATTGATGTCGTCACACTGGAGGTAACTCTGTTCATTTGTGTCCTGTCCTGTGGTGGGGAGAGGGGGGGCGTTGTTGTTGTTTGTGCCGTGAGTGGGGAGGGGGTGAGGGGGTGATCCTTTGTCCTGAAGCGTCAGTTGCGTGGATGCTGTTGATCTCGACGGCCGGCGCCGGTGTGAGGAGCGATGCCTCGCTGTTTTGTCCTTGCGACCTGCTGGGCGCCTTGGTTGTGAACCCCGGTTCCTTCCCTCTTGCTGTGGCCTCTCGTGGGTTCTTTTGTAGAGGTGGTAGAGGAGGAATGTTGCCGTTGATCATGTCGTTAGCCGCCGTCTGTGTGGGTAGCAGTTGATCTGTTGTGCTGGCGAAGCTGGCTGCCGCTTCTTGGGTCAGCAGATCTAACTGTAGTCTCTGGTTCCGTGTCATTACGGGACCAGGGTTCTGGTGTATGTCACCCAACATGAGCAGATATAATAAAAACATTGATCTCTTATTACACTTGCCTGTCGGGGGTAATTTCTTTCGTTCCGGATTCGCGGTAAGTACTGTGTGGATAGTCGTGGCTCCGAAGGCTGGATGTTTCCTCTCCATGCCCGTTAACAAGTAGAAGTCGCAATGGGACTGCTGATTTCCGTTTTCGCTACCCTCCACTTCTGTCTGGAGTTGTTGCTTGAGTTGTGAATTCAGCTACAAGTCCATAATCCACAGGAGGGAAAGTAGAAAATGCGCAAAATACTTTTTTGTTGTTGATCTGTTGCGTTGGTTACGGGAGCTGGGTAAAATGCGACCGTCCATGTTGAAGCCGGAAGTGACAAATAGCCTACCCATCCAGGGACTTCTACAGGGTGGGCTTCAGGGTCCAGCATTCACTGCCATACAAAAGGACAGACTCAACTGTTGCATGAAAGAAGTTGAGCTTGATTTGACGGGGGAGGTTGGATTTCCATTTTAAAGATTAGATTAGTTTCAAATGTATTGTCATTATACAGCAGTAATATACAATGTACAGGTGCTTGAACTGGGTATAAAATATATAAATTAGTAAGTACTACTGAGTAATAGTGCTAATCAGATGTATGTACAGAGTTGTAGTATTAATAGGTACAGTGATACAGGTATAAAGACACTATTGCAGTAGTCATACTGGCCAGGAGCGTAACTAGTAAGAGTAGGTAAGGTGTACAGATATAGATGTAGTATCTACAGATATGTAAAAGCATTATATCTACTTAACGTAAGGTTATGTATATAACCCAGTTCTGTGAGTTATGGTGCGCTCAGCACCTGATGCACTGTACTTCACTTCGTGCACGAGCACTGAATAAAAAATTCCACCATGTACCTTTACATCCCAACATTCGTCTGACCACACCCCCTTCCGCTTACCTTCATAAGCAGGTGTGTGGTCACCTACTCGCCTCCTTCCCAAACTTTCACCACAAAGCGAGATCAAGGGCCGCAGCGGCGTCCAGGTGCTGAGCGCACCATAACTCACAGAACCGGGTTATATACATAACCTTACGTTCTGTGTCGTTATGGCTTCGCTCAGCACCTGATGCACAACAGGGGCTGAGCGGGAGCCATAGCCCGACAAATGTACCCCGCTGAGGCCCCCCACATCCATCAGACCGGGGAGGACCGAGCCCCCCCGACCCTCCCTAATGGAGGATACCCCCCCCTATTGGAGGTTCACGGGAGGGCGACGGATCCGACCGTGCGAAGAGGCACTCAAGCAACTCAACGCACAGGATGAGCAGACCGTGGCTTGACCCCACGACTACACACACGCACAACCTGCATGTCACCCGGGAACGAACGGAAGGAACAACCTCGTTACTGCCCCCAAAATCACGGGGTCAAGAGCAAACCCAACCCCCTGGCAAGGCCGTAGCAGCGGAGCGCGAAGGAAGACCCAGACCCACTGAAGGGACTGGATCCCCTGGAAATGGGGGCCCGGAGAGGTCAATGACGCCAGGCATCAAGACCCCACCAGGCGGTCACTTAGTGACACCGCCCCCCACATCGCCAGCGTATTCGGATAAGGCCCCTCCAAGAGCGGGCCCTTTCCCCCCAATAGCACACCGCCTGGCACACTGACCCTGCAGAACAGGCAGTCAGCATGGCCGTAAGCACTCAAAAGGTTAACCAACGGAAGCAGGCAGCGCACCGGGGAAACCAGGCAACAGGCTGTAACCTGAGCCTGGAGCACTGCGGACGAGACAGGCGCCAAAGGAGTCAGCTGAAAACAGCCCCCCCGGTGGAAGGGGCGTATGCTGGCGTTGTTGATCACCATGACGAAGCCTCCATCAAAAAAAACCCACCCAGAGGGGTCGAGGCAGAGAAGGCTGACATGATTGGCAGACGTCATGAACGTGCAGGGGCACACTCAACCGGATAACCCGGGAGTTGACACTGCTCCAACACACCAGGGAATCAACCACCCTGTTGTTACCATATGCGGTGGTTGTTCCTATAACCCCTCAAGAAAAAAGGGGTTATCCCAGGTCTACGGTATCAACGAAACTTTACTTCGGACCGGGCCCGGTGGCTCGGGAAGCACACAGGGTTACCAGAGGAGGTCCAGAAGACCACCCCAACCACCTCCGCCATGCGTGAGAGAGGTGCGAAGAAGAGAACCAGCCCCTTATGATAGTGCCAGGTACAAAAGAGTACCCAACAAGGGTCTCCATAACGCCTAATCTTGTGACGCCCCGGGCCGCCCCGGCCTTTTTTCCCCTGAAAAAAGCCCAAGTCCCTCAGGGTACCAGAACAGCAGATCTGCATCCCCGGCGGACAAACGGGTTAACTGACCTGGACCAGCGTGACCAGAACCAGTCCCGTGCCCTAACCACGCCGACATGCCTACTCCGGAAGAAGGGGCAGATATGCGTGTCGATCAAAAAACATGAAAAGAGGGCGCCACCCAGACGGCCGGTGTGAACCGTGCGCGGTGGCCAACCCCAAGGGCGTGAAACCCCTCTACCTATGTTCTGATCTATTCCGTTAACATCCCCCAGATATGAACGAGAATCCGTCGAGAACCAGTAACAGGTTCTCGGAAGAGGACAAACCTCCATCCCAGTTGCTTTATAAAATCGCTGTTTTAACAACAAGCAACCAAGGCGTACTAGCTACCCGCATGATTCTTATCAGAAACACCCCGAGCTAGCACCATGCATGCGTCGGGACACAACCACATCAATGTACAGGCTATTTAGACCCTTCATTGAATCCCCAAGGCGCCTGGGAGAAACGACAAGAAGGGTGTGGTGCTTCCTATACTCCACACTCTTTTATTAAAAAGAAAGGAAGCACCGACTGACATGAATCCCATTTTACACAGCTGAGGATAAAAACTGTTCACATTTTTATATCCAGTCACCCCCACCACAGAGGATTCAGACGGAAATTCCCCAGAGAGCCTTCCCACGTGAGTCATAGAGTGAAAAAACCATGGTAACCTCGAGTCATGTGACCAACCGACTCAAGTTACACATATATCGAGCGTAGCGGACCCGTAAGTCCTACGCTCTATCCCGACATTTTGACAACAACAGACCGTACGTACAGGTCTAACTCACGGAAGCCATCGTCAATAGCAACGTGCGTAGTGACGTGTGCTATGACGGGGGGAAACCCAACACTCAACGCCTGTTAATAGGAGCAGAGTCAGGGCAACCCTTCCCCCCCCCCCTCCCTGCCAAGTCGCCTAACGGCTTGGCCCTGACTGGACTGACAAGATATGAGTAAAACCCCCTGACCAATCAGAAGAGGGAAGGAGGGGTTTATTCGGCACCCCCTCACAAGCCCTTCCCCTTTGCACACAACAACAACTTTAGCATACAATACCTTTGGTAGCAATGCTAATGAAATAGCGCAAGCTAATACAATGCACGCTACCCACAGATAACTGTGAACAGGGTTTACAACAAAACCAAGTCGCGTGTGTGTGTTAATCCTACACCCGCATCCATGGTGAACATAGAAAAACACTGATAGAGAGAGCGAGAACGGCTGAGCCGTGGTACGTGTTCATATGAGCATTACTGCAACTAACACAACAGTGTTGTAGCTCAACATTACTTGTGTAAGCAACAGAACATACAACTAGCCTCTACCTTCATGTGGAGACTCAGGCCGAGGTAGAAAACCCTTTCTATAACCGAGTGTAGGCTGCAGACCTTGCTTAAGCTCATAACACAAACATAACCCTCCTATCAATGCACACTAGTGAAGATTCACACTTTGCAACCCCATCATATGTTTGGTGAAGAAACACACAGTTTGTTAACAAAAATACAGTCCCCCTTTAGAGGGGACTTTTTATTTCTGAACAAAATTATATGGGAGGGCCGGGGAGGGAAAAACAGAGGGGACCGCAGGGGAAAAAAGTCACTGGGTCTAGCGGCGCCTGCCGCCTCGAGCCGCTCAGGATTTGCCACCCCGGGGAGCCCCGGAGGGACGGTAGACAATTGGCGGCTGGTCTCGACGATCCCTACCATCTCCTCCGGGCGTAGATGGGCCGGCTATAGCGGAGGCGCCCTCTCTCCTCCTGGCCTTCTTCCTCGAAGGACCAGCAGTGGCGGTGGTAGTAGCAGCAGCCACGGCGGAAGACGCTCGACGACGTGGCAGCCGTCTGACTCCACCGGCGACGTTGGGAGGGGGAAAATGAGGTTGGAGCACGGAGCGTTCCTCCTGCATTTCTCTGCACGTCGAGGTCATCAACTGCAGGGCCTTCCCGAACAGTCCAGCATCGGAGAGGGTTGCCGTCAGAAGAAGAAGCCTCTTCTTCTCCGGCACACGGGCCTGCTCCAGCCAAAGGTGGCGCTGGGTTAGAGTTGCCAGGGCGCACACTTTCCCAGCGGCTATGGCCTGCGGCTGAGTCAGATGCAGGATAGCTCCTGCCGACTGGGCGAGCTGGTCATGTTGTACATCACTCAGCTCCATGCCGTCCGTCAATATCCCGGACATGAATCTTGCCAGCTGCGCGATGTTAGACGCGGCAGCCAGAGATTGTGTTCCGGAGATAAATGACTGGTCGCTCTAGTAAGCCAACCGCCTCGCCGATTTCCCTTGAGGAACCGGCTTGCGTAACGGCTCCCACACCACCTCCGGACAGAGGAGCGCGGCCATCGGCCTATCAAGCCGTGGCACGCCCTCTCTCATACATTTACATTTACATTTACATTTAGTCATTTAGCTGACGCTTTTATCCAAAGCGACTTACAAGTTCTGTACGACAAGCCATCAGGAAGAGCACAACTCTATCAGCTGAGTAACAATGTTCATCAAAGTGTTGAGTGCTACAGTGTAGGTTAGTTTATTAGGACAAGTGCATGACAGTATGGTTAGTTAGGGTTAGATTTTTTTTTTTTTTTTTTTATTCAGATAATGGTTGAAGAAGTGAGTCTTTAGTCGACGGCGAAAGATTGGACGTGTTTCGGCTGTCCTAACTGGGGTGGGTAGTTCATTCCACCATTGTGGGGCAAGGACTGAGAATAGGCGACTTCTCTTTGATGACCCTCCCGGAGCTTGGATAGGAGTAGGTCTGAGGCGGCCAGAAGATGCAGAGCGTAGGGGTCTTGAGGGTGTGTAGTTAGAGACCATTGACCGGAGGTAGGCGGGAGCAGTTCCCTTTGCCGCACGGTATGCTAGGTCAAGGGCCTTGAAGCGGATTTGTGCAGCAATGGGGAGCCAGTGCAGGTCCCTAAGAAGTGGGGTGACATGGGGCGACTTCGGTAGGTTTGAGATCAGGCGGGCCGCTGCGTTCTGAATGAGTTGAAGAGGCTTAGTGGCAGTGGCCGGGAGGCCAGCGAGCAGTGCGTTGCAGTAGTCGAGGCGGGAGATGACTGTTGATTGGACGAGGAGTTGGGTGGCTTCTTTTGTCAGGAAGGGGCGTATCCTTCTGACGTTGCTCAGGAGGAATCGGCAGGTTCTGGTTGTCGCTGCGATGTGAGCAGAGAAGTTCAACTGGTCGTCGAGGACAACACCAAGGTTCTTGGCGGTCGGGGACGCGGTCACAGCTGCATTCTCGACTGTGATGGAAAGGTCGGTCAGGGGGGAGGATTTGGCCGGCAGGTGGAGCAATTCTGTTTTGCTTAGGTTCAGTTTGAGGTGGTTGGTCGTCATCCAGGCGGAGATGTCGGACAGACAGGCCGAGATCCGCTCAGAGACGTGGATATCTGAGGGAGGGAAGGAGAGGAAGAGTTGAGTATCGTCGGCATAACAGTGGTAGGAGAAGCCATGAGACGTGATAATGTTACCCAGTGATTTAGTGTAGAGGGAGAAGAGAAGGGGTCCTAAAACCTAGCCCTGGGGGACACCCGTCCGCAGGGGGCGGGTGGCCGACAGGGTCCCTCTCCATGACACTTGGTAGGAGCGGTCATTGAGGTATGATGACAACCATGTCAGCGCAGAGCCAGCCACTCCCATTCCTGCGAGGGCCGTGAGGAGGATCTGGTGGTTGACTGTGCCATAAGCTCGGGAAACAAAGCCCGCAGTTCCCCCTGCAGACTTTCCTCCACCGAGCCTGCATCCCTCACATACAGCAGGCTTCCACTGGTCAAGGAGCCACACTCCGATGTGGCTGATAGCAGGGCATCTTGCCGACGAGTCAGAGGTTCTTCTCCAACGTCTTCAAACATGGGCGGGATACCTGTCTCCACCGGGCCTTCAAATAAGAACCCGTCCGCCTCTACCATGTAATCCTCTGTTTCCATCGGGCATGTAGAGACCGACGCATCCTCACTGGGCTCCAGCAACTCACCAAACCCGGGCCGTTCGCGTCTGCAAGCCACCATCTTGCGACGGGAGGGAGCCGACGCAAAAAGTTTGCATCTCAAATCCTCGGGAACCAAAGGAACCGGCCGCTCAACAGAGGACGATTCCCCGGAAACAGAGGAACCAGAGCCAGGACCAGGCCATCGCATAGGCGACGGCACCGGTGCACCAGCTCCTTGGAGAGGCAAACTACCCATCGGACGCCTACCGGGCGTGGCCGTTAACCACGAGAGAGGCAACAGCCCTGCACCAGGACGCACGACGGAGGCGGAAATGGAGAACCGCTGGTGGAGAGTGGCTCTGCGAACACGACTCTCCGGAGTAGACATTATGACTTTTCTATCGAATATTTATGAGAGAAGAAAAAAATAAGCACAATGTAAACACGTCTCAACTTTCTTCAGCTAACAACCTCGTCAAGTGGGGATCTACCGAAGGCACTTCCTTGTGGTGAAAGTGAAGAAGGAGGCGAGTAGGTGACCACGCACCTGCTTATGAAGGTAAGCGGAAGGGGGTGTGGTCAGACGAATGTTGGGATGTAAAGGTACGTGGTGGAATTTTTTATTCAGTGCTCGTGCACGAAGTGAAGTACAGTGCATCAGGTGCTGAGCAAAGCCATAACGACACAGAACTGACGGGGCAAATTTTTCAGAAAACGCAGGAAAATTGCATACCCAAAGTAATCTGCAATTTATTATACTTTATACTTATAGCAAAAGCTTGAGTCTAGTCTCTTTTGAAAGGAAACATTCAGATTTTTCATCCACAACAGGAAGAATCACTGTGCTTTTTTAATTTTGAAGTTAAGTTAAGTTTTTAAGTCTTTTTTACTTCCATTTGAATTATCTTGCAAACAGAGGCGTCTTACAGGTTCCAGCTGATAGGTATGACCTGGAAACCACAATGGGTCCATAGCATAAAGCCTTATCTAGTACAGGTCCAAAGTTGATAACAATACCACAGAAATACAAGATAGAAGATAGAAGATAGAAGATAAATGTATTGCCACACAACCAGGTTGGTGGTATTTGTGATTGGTACAGAGTGTATTGAAGCTCTACAGTACATAAAACTGGAACATAGATACATTTCCTTCACCCCCCTTCCCAGCAATAAAAAAGAAATGGCCACTTGGAGACCATATGTCTCCAAACGCTATAACTCTTGAACGCTTCAACGTACAGTCAAGATCTCGGGCTCTAATGAAAGGTTACACATAGTTACACATTATTTATAATAAAAAAATTATAAAATAATAATAGAAAAAAATATATAATAAAAATATATATTATAAAGATTATTTATTTTATGCAAGTACCTAATACCTTGAGTAGGGTATCAATCGAATGGTGACAATCTTAGCTTTCAAGCAATGTATTGGTTAATTGGCATAAAATCATTGGATCACCTTAAAAACGAGGCCAAAGTGCCGCGAGTGCAAAACGGGACGTATGGTGCCAGTCAGTGTTAATTTTGTCAACGAAAATTATAATGAAAGATGTTCGTCAACAAAGGTTTTTTTCATGATGACAACGAGACGTGACGTCACGTTATTGAAGACCATGTGACGCTAACGTGACTAAATAGTTCATAAAATATCGTTGACCACAACTGAGGACACAAAAATGTAATTTACAAAAACCAGGATGAAATTTCTCTTCATGTATGTTGATATTGTTGACTATAACAAGACGAGACAAAATAATTATAACTTTTCTTAATGCCATCGTCCCGACAGAGCAGTGTGATGGCTGGCGGGGAGCTCTGTGTTATTAGCATTAGCTGAAGAGCTATCTGAAAAGCTAGTTTTAGCTTAACGTTACCTTGGCTAAAGTTGGGACTATTCATAATCCAGCTGCAGACCTGCAAGCAAAGTACAGCAAGTTGGCAAAGGAGTATTCCAAGGTAAATCACTTTTTCACCAGTAACGTTACATTGTTTGTATTTCCATCTAGCTCATGTTAACTAGTGGCTAACCTAGCTCACGCTAACGTGGCTAACTGATCGACCTCTCCCACACATGTCATTACACATTAACACTAGAACAGCTGACAAGGGGTCAAATGACCCCTAGGCATTTTCAATAAATGTGCCCTCGTCACTCAATGACTTTTCCTAAAAGTACCCGTTTTATCTGGCACGGTTTCTGAAATTTCTAAATGACTTCAGGAAAATGTAATTAGAACATCACAGCACTTTGCGAGCGTCTAGCGCAGGGGTGGCCAACCCGTGGCTCGCAAGCCGCATGTGGCTCTTTACCCGTCAATGTGTGGCTCTTCCATCCAAATTAAAAAAAAAATAATAATAATAATATTTTTATTTATTATAATATTTAAAAAAAAATAAAAATCCACTCAAACCTGTGGTAAACCTCATATTTTTATATTAAGAGGTAATTATATAGTTTACACTGTTTATTTTTCTCACATTTCTCATATAAGCTGTGGGGTCATCCGACCCCTTCCGGCGGGAATCAGTGACATTTTCTTCATGGCTGTGCTAGTGTTAATGACATAATGCGGACAGCCATACCGGTGACAATGTTTAGCTTTTCGTGCCAAATGATAAGAGTCTGAGGCGGAGTCTCAAAAGAGAATGTTGAATATTTATTTTGCATATAAAATCACAACAGAGCCTCTGCTACTACAGTAGCTAACCTAAACAGAGCCTTCTGTTAGCAAGTGCAACAACGTATAATGTCCGTGTGGAACCAATGTGCCAACAACCTTTTCCGTGTGTGAACTCATTGAGCATAGTTGTCAATTAATTATACTAATACTAATCTATACAATCACCTGTTGTTGAATAAATACCATTACCTTCTAGTTATTACTAAAAAACAGTATATATAAAACAGTAGCTGTAAAAAAGAAAAACATTGTTTTATAATTTATATAATATAATTTTTTTTCTTTTTTTTTTATGTATGCACTGGTATCGGATCAGTATAACCAGACCTAGACCACCTCTAACTCTAACCCCTAACCAGACCTAGACCACCTCTAACTCTAACCCCTAAGTTAGGGTTGTGACTTAGAGGTGGTCTAGGTCTGGGTAGGGGTTAAGAGTTGGTCTAGCCCTTTACATGCATCTATCTAAATAATAATAATAAATTATAATGAATGCTTAACTACCCCTAAGTTACCCTAACCAGACCTAGACCACCTCTAACTCTAACCACTAACCAGACCTCTTCCATGTGGCACTTTAACACTGACCTCAGAATGTGATTTATATAATGTTTTTATGTAAGCAGACCTCTTCCATCACCATGTGGCACTTTACACCAACCTCAAACTGTGATTTATCATTTTATATGGTTTTATGCAAGCAGATTGCAATCAGATTGCTACTGTGTGTACTATACACACTACTATTACTATCTACTCAACTACTGTACTGTGTGTTTGTTTACAACACAGTATCCTGTTAGTTAGTTAGTTAGTTAGTTAGTGTTGTTACACTGTTACTGCTGTTACTGTTATTTAATATTTATCAAATAAACCGCTGCCAGCTGAGCAAGGCAAGAAGAGATAATGTGTCTTATTAAGTTATTTCTCCATTCACAGATCGACAGCGCACCCTTCCTGTGTGGTCACTGGTGCGCCGGCTGTTGTGGAGGGGGGGGGCATCCGCGGGGGGGTGGGGACGCTCTCTCATTGACGGTACACAGTGTGAGAAGAGCATTTATGCAGGTGAACACCAGGAAGGCTGCTGGCCCAGATGGTATAACAGGACGCATACTTAAGTCCTGTGCCAACCAGCTTGCCCCGGTGTTCACCGCCATATTTAATCAATCCCTGGCGGAGTCGGTGGTCCCTGCCTGCTTCAAGATGTCTACCATCATCCCTGTACCGAAGAAACCCTCCCCATCACTTGTGCCGCCGACTCAGATTCCCCTAGGTTAAAAAATAAATACGCAATTTAAATCAGAATATGTTCCATGTTGACTATTTCTGACTTCTGACAAGTTTTTTTCCATTAACTAAAAATAGACAAAAATGTCATCCGTTTTCATCGACTAAATCTAGACTAAAACAAAAAAGACAAAATTTAGACAAAAACTGACTAAGACTAAAATGCTCAGACATTTAGTTGACTAAAACTGACTAAACGAAAAATAAATGAAGATGACTAAATATGATGAAAACGAAAAAGGAGCACTTGACACATGACTAAGACTAAAACTAAAATGAAAATAGCTGCCAAAATTAACACTGGTGCCAGTGCCAGTTAACACTTTGAGTGCCAGCCACGAGAAATCTTGTTAGTTCATGCCATGCGTTGAGTGCCAACCGACGAGAAATCTCGTTTTTAATCGTTATCTTTTTATTATCGATTTCCATACATTTTTCATCAATCTAGCCTCATGTTACCAGTGGGGATCTGTCTGAGCTCGAACAGGGAAAATACCGCCCCCTATCGTCTCTCCGGATGGTATTGGTATTGGATTGGACTGAATGAAATGGATGGGAAAAAAAGAGTCTGGAATCCACATTTGACTTGTCAGGCATGTAACCGGAGACGATCCCAGTCATTGCCCACCCTCAGAACAGCGTGGATTATGTATGTCCAGTACCCAGCGTTGGATCAATAAACGCGATCGATATTTGGAATGGCGATTATGAATTGAAACAAGCTTTTTGGAGAACATCTGATCTGAGGTAAGGAATCTATTTTACCAGTCTTGGGATAATCAGAGCTCTTTTCACCTATATATCAGCGTGTCCCATATGTGTGTGTGTGGCTGTGTGTGCTGATCAGGAAATAAGATAATCGATTTTTCAGCCCGCTTCTCTAGCGTGCATAAGTACATATACTATCGATAATCTAGCGGTTATTTGAACGGTTATTTGACTGAAAACAAGTCATTGATAAGCGATGGGCGTATTAGACACATAGCCATAATTTAAGATATAGTTTATGCGTTCGCAAATATGATCGCCCTCCATTGACTACAGCGTTGGCACTCAAGCGCTATTTTTGGCTCCCCCTGCTGGCACAGAAAGTGTTAAAGGGGAACTATTTAGCTATTTCTTTCACTATTTGGGCAATTTTACACTATTCCTGTGAGTCTATGGAACACATCTGTAAGGTTTTTTTCAATCAAATTCATTGTTTTGTATTTTTTATTAAGTACTTTGGTGCACCACTTTCTGCCCTTCCAGATTCCAAGCTGTTTTTGGCTGGGCTCTGCCCATACTCGCAATGCGCTTTGAGTGATAGTCACCCACCTGCATTGGCAGAGAGAGATAGAGAGGGACTAATTAATTCCGCAGCGGGGGGGCATAATCACATTGGACAATGCATTGGTAACTTGTTTCAAATGACAATATATACCCCGTGAATATTATTGCACGGATCGGAATACGGGCGCGTGCGTGGGAGCGTGTGCTATGATATTTTGCAACACGTTGACAGTGATACAGCGAGTGCTGATACGAGAGAGAGAGAGAGCAAGCGAGAGAGCAAGCGAGCGAGAGAGCGAGAGAGAGAGAGAGCGAGCGAGAAAGCGAGGGAGAGAGAGAGAGCTCCCCCCCAGTCCCATTACCTCCCACCTGTTTTATCTAGTTCTCTGTGTGTGTGATTCACGGTGTGTGTGAACAGCTGATGGTCTCTGCTGTCGAAAACCGATTCCGCATTATTTCCACTCGCTGCTCATATAAACGTATCACAGTTGATTGTGGGCGGGCGGTGGCAGATCAGCGCATTATTACGTAGGATAGCGAGTCAATTCTGAATGGCTTGGTTTAGTGGGGGAGGATCTTGTCTCATCTGAACTGGAGGAATGGGACTGAATGAGAATTTCACATCTAGTCAGTGTTGGTACAACCCCACATTGCTAGAAACCAATGCAAACCACTGGAAAAGGCCATTTATAAGATAGTTCCCCTTTAAGTGGATATGCAGGTATGTACAGACAGATGTGGATATATATATATATATATATACAGTAAGAATAAATATATATACCGGTATACGGTATATACAGCATTATTGTACATGCTATTGTAATGGAGGTTCGTGAGTAATATCCACAGTCACGATGGACGTGTGTTGTGAAGTGACTGGCAGTAAGCTGTACTGCGAGTTAAACACACTTCCCCTTAAAAGACACATAGACCAATGCAAGAGGCTGCGGTCTTGACTCCCGGAGTCAGCATTGCTTGGGGCTTGGGCTGATCGCTATACTAACCCGTTTGGCTGGGTTAGGGGGAGGGCAAGTCATGGGTGGGAATCTGGCGTTGTGGACAGCGACGCCTACAGGTCAGGTCTGGGCGCTTGCTCAGCGGAGGCAGGACTTGATGAAGGCAGCGTGACCTCCCACGCGTTACACTTCACCAATGAGAGTCCTCGCTGCCAGGTGAAAAAAGAGTCACTGGCTGTTGCCGTGCGTGTCGGAGGAAGCGTGCGGATGACTTCAGGGTTCCCTTGTACCGACCAGTAGGAGAACATGCACACAACAACCAGGTAGGGGAGGGGGGGAATTGGCACAACGACTAAATTGGGACGGGGAGAAAACAGAGAAAAATCGGAGAAAGAGAGGATAAAAAAAAGAACGAAAAAAAGACACATAGACACGTTACCAAGAAGTGAATTCACCTCTTGGTATAGCGGTCTATGCTGTCGCCCGCAGTGCGGCCGACCTGAGTTCGGAACTCCCTCGGGGCATCGACATTTAACACAATGCAGAGGAGTCACATATGATCGGTCACACTGGTGCCGTGACCCGGATGTCCTGAGGTGGCGTGAGTTTAGGGAGGTGAGTGTAACAGAGGTCCGTGAGTAATATCCACAGTCACGATGGACGTGTGTTGTGAAGTGACTGTGGCAGTAAGCGGTGCTGCAAGTTAAAATCACTTCCCCTTAAAAGACACATAGACACGTTACCAATAAGTGACTTCACCTCTTGGCATAGCGGTCTATGCTGTCGCCCGCGGTGCGGCCGACCCGGGTTCGAAACTCCCTTGGGGCATCTAAATTTAACACAACGCAGAGGAGTCACATACGATCAGTCACACTATCATACAGAGTTTATATGCAGGTGTATAAGTAGGTATACAGAAGGATTATATGCAGGTATATTCAGACAGATATCGATATAGAGGAGCGGGATCAGATTAAGATTAAGGAAATCTGTTTACCGTCCGGCTATTCCATCTATCTTCCTGGCGAATGCTCGTTCGCTAGAGAGTAAGATGGATGATTTACGTGCGCGGGTCCGATTCCAGCGAGAGATGAGGGAATGCAATATCCTGTGCTTTACGGAGACCTGGCTGAAATCAGTGACTCCCTATCACAGCATCTCTCCCTCCAACTCCTTCACCATCTTCAGAGCGGACCGTACAGAAGCCTCCGGGAAGAGCATCGGCGGGGGGCTATGCCTTATGACCAACAACGGCTGGACTAGCCCCGGGGAAGTGAAGATACTCTCCCGTTCATGCTCTCCCGACATGGAACACCTCACGATCCAATGTCGCCCGTTCCATCTTCCGCGCGAATTCACTGCAGTGATCATGACTGCAGTGTACATCCACCCCCAGACGAACGTCGGCAGGGCGCTAGGGGAACTACACGACCATCTGAACGCGCACCAGATCAAGCATCCGGACGCAGCCATGATCGTAGCCGGGGACTTCAATCAGGCGAATCTGAAGAAAGTCATGCCGTCTTTCTTCCAGCACATCGTCTGCTCCACAAGGGGAGGAAATACACTCGACCACTGCTACACCCCGTTCAGAGCCGGATACAAGGCTGTACCGGCTCCACCATTAGCGGGAGCAACAAACACGTCGGATCATGCCGCCATCTTTTTGGTCCCAGCATATAAACAGAGATCACATGACGCCGTCGTGTCACGTGAGGTAAAAAAATGGGACGACCAATCAGAGGCCACGTTTCAGGACGCACTAGATGACGCCGACTGGGGAATGTTCAGGAGGAGTAACAGTGACGTCAGCGATTTCACAGACGCTGTGGTGTCATTCATAACAACACTGGATGATAGTATCGTCCCCACAAAGAAGGCGCGGGTGTTCCCAAACCAGAAACCATAGGTGGACAGTACCATCAGAGCAGCCCTGAACTCTCGCACCACTGCTTATAACCGGGGCAGAGAGTCAGGAAACATGGAAGAGTACAAGACAACAGTCTACACTCTGCGCAAGGCTGTCAAACTTGCTAAGAGGACGTGTGCCGACAAGATGGAGGCACAAATGGCACAGAATGACACAAGAGGCTTATGGCAGGGACTGAGGGCTATAACTGACTACAAAGTCAGCGCCCCCTCAATGGGGAGCGACGACGCCTCCCTTGCGGACCAGCTCAACACCTTCTACGCGTGGTTTGGTGCAAACAGTGGCACTGCTAGCCCAACGGCTAGTGACGTCACTGGTGCGCCGGCTGTTGTGGAGGGGGGGGGCGTCCGCGGGGGGGTGGGGACGCTCTCTCATTGACGGTACACAGTGTGAGAAGAGCATTTATGCAGGTGAACACCAGGAAGGCTGCTGGCCCAGATGGTATAACAGGACGCATACTTAAGTCCTGTGCCAACCAGCTTGCCCCGGTGTTCACCGCCATATTTAATCAATCCCTGGCGGAGTCGGTGGTCCCTGCCTGCTTCAAGATGTCTACCATCATCCCTGTACCGAAGAAACCCTCCCCAACATGTCCAAATGACTACAGACCGGTGGCACTCACCTCTGTGGTCATGAAATGTTTTGAGAGGCTGGTCAAGGACCACATTTGTGCCTCCCTCCCCAGTGATATGGACCTATGCAATTTGCATACAGGACAAACAGGTCCACTGACGACGCGGTCTCCCAGGTACTGCACAGCACCCTCTCCCACCTTGACCGTCAGAAGGGGGGCTATGTGAGACTGTTGTTCATTGACTACAGCTCAGCGTTCAACACCATAGTCCCCACCAGACTGGTGGACAAGCTGATCGAGCTGGGTCTGAGCTCCGCCCTGAGCGCCTGGGTACTGGACTTTCTGAGTGAAAGACCCCATGCGGTCAGGGTGGGGGGTCAGACCTCCAACACCATCACCCTGAGCATCGGGTCCCCCCAGGGCTGTGTTCTAAGCCCCCTGCTGTACTCACTCTACACACACGACTGTGTGGCCAAGTTCAGCTCCAACTCCATAGTGAAGTTCGCAGACGACACGGTGGTGGTGGGGCTGATCTCGGACAACGACGAGAAGGCCTACCGGGAGGAGGTTGAGGTACTGGAACGCTGGTGCCAGGACAACAGCCTGCTCCTGAACATTGGTAAAACCAAGGAGCTGATCGTGGATTATAGGAGAGGACAGCAGGAGACACACACACCACTGATGATTAACGGGGCTACCGTGGACAGGGTGAGCAGCTTTAAGTACCTGGGGGTCCACATCTCAGAGGATCTGACATGGTCAACACACATAGACACAGTAGTAAAGAAGGCGAAACAGCGCCTCTACCACCTGAGACAGTTAAGGAAGTTCAGAGTATCGGGGAAGATACTCCAGTCCTTCTACTCAGGAGCTGTAGAGAGCATCTTGACCGGAAACATCACTGCCTGGTATGGAAACAGCACGGCACAAGACAAGAAGGCCCTACAGAGAGTGGTGCGCTCAGCCGAGCGTACCACGGGTATTGCACTACCTCCCCTGCAGGTTCTATACAACAAGAGGTGCAAATCCAGAGCCTGCAGGATAATGAAAGACCCTCACCACCCCAATAACAGCCTGTTCCAGCTGCTGAGGTCAGGCAGACGCCTGCGAACCCCAGCTACTAGGACAGAGCGGCTTAGGCTCAGCTTCTTCCCCCAGGCCATCAGAGCCCTGAACAATGAACATTGAGTGCCACAGAACACTGAACTATCCACACACAAGCACACATGAACACACACACGACACGCACGCTGTGCACGCTCACACACTAGCAGCCACTTAACACTTTAACATGAGCGGGCACACACTCATGCCGCACACTTATGGCCAAAAGGAAAGGCCACTTTAAATTAGAATAACAGGAACAGTGTATTGCACTACCAAAGCTACCTAGCATGTCCTATATGCTCTGTAAATAACTATGTACAGATACCGAGATGTCACACCATGTTACCTGTTACCTGTTTATTGCACAATGTTGTTTTTTTATTGGATTCTATTATATGTTGTAACACTGTATTGCACATCGTTGCGGGCAAGACCACCCGCATTTCATTGTATACTTGTATGCCGTGACAATTAAAACTCTTGACTTGACTTGACTTGATATATATATGGAGTAAATAAGTGGCTTTGGATAACAGATTCTGGTATGTAAGACAAATCCAAGATGTCCTGTGATGTTTATTTGTCAAATTACATTTACATTAGACATTACACATGTGCAACGGCAGTGGGATGAGTCATTTTCAGGAGCTCAACTGGCCAGAGTGGCCCACCTCCGAGGTGCAGAACAAAGATGGGACAGTGCTCATTTGCTCACACAGGAGCAAATTGAGTTTCCTTTGACCATCAAACAGGGCTTGAATCTGTATAGTTTAGGAACCGTAGGAAATGGCTCCTAGAAAATGTCCCAGAGTGACTCAGGAGGCTTCCTGCTTTTGTACATATTTTATTAATAATGTTGTATTTGTTTAATTTTACATTTAGCAATATACTGTCGGCTGATGATAATATATATGACTACGGTACCCATGTACATGTCAAAATACTTCCCAAAGGTCAGTGAATACCACGACCACAACACCAGAGGGAGCTCCACAAATCATGTTAAACCCAGATTCAGCTCAAACAAGGGACTAAACACGTTTCGCAATTATGCCACATCAATGTGGAACGCCCTACCCAAAGCTGTAAAGGAATATGAATCACTACCCACATTCAAAACCACTCTCAAAGAGCACCTACGGGAGGCTGCAATTCGAAACTGGCCACCGTAAATGTCCAACCCCCCCCACCCCCTCCTAATGTACAGTCTCCTCCCCACCGTATGTATATATTCTCTCCCCATCATATGTATATACTCTCTGTCAGGATCTATGGGTAACAGTACTGTATATTTGCATATCATATATGTCACAAATGTAACAGTACTATATACCTGTATGTCATGTATGTCCCTATGCCATAAATGTCATGATGTCATGTATGTTGTGTATGTCATAAATGTCACTATGAATTGAAAATGGGGGACCCTGACGTAAACAAGACAAAGGTCTTTCTCTGGTCTGCATCCCCTTAACAATTGTGTGTATTGAGCCGTACTGTATTGTACCCATTCTGCAATCTGTTAAATAAAGTTTTTATTCATTCATTCATTCATTCATTCATTCATTCATTCATTCATTCATTCATTCATTCATTCATTCATTATACTGTTTATGTAAATGCTATGTGCTGCTGAGACCAAGGACCACGGTGGAAATAAGTCTGTGACTTTGTCTGTGCCATCTAGGATGCATGACTTGTTGTAACGTGTTTTAATAATTGTCAAATAAACTAAAGTGAAATGCTTCCTCTGCGAGTCCCTTCCTAGACTGTGTGCATCAAAAACAGATAACTCTTAATAAACTCACTGAAAGTCAATAGGCAACAACACTCAGTAACAGCAAAGGTGATAGATTCCCAGCTGATCAAATTGTTACTGTCTCTCTTCAGTAATCCATAAGCGCACGTTCACTCGTTCACAAAGACTTCTTTTTTGTTAGTGGTTATATAATTTCCATTCACAATCCGAGATACAGATCCTATTCACTGTATACAGATACCAGGTCTATTGGTTCAGGACAAGAGCCTTTTTAGTCGGTATCCTTGGCTTAAAGTAATTTTTTCTTCCTCTCATAGACACTTTCCTTCCTGTGACTATAAATAACGTCCATCAATAGGAGCCATTATTCCCTCTCCACAGGGCGAGAACAAGCTACATGATGAAGTTATCTTCTCCATGGCTCTGGTGCACAATAGTACCTATTCATAACTCACTGTTGTGTCACTGTTACAGATGTCTATGTACTCAACCTATACCATGACCATCCCCTTGCCCTTAGTAAGCCTTTTGTCTGCTGTGAAGCACAACGCTGTATGGCTTGAGTTCTTACTTACATGTACATGCATGTACAGTAGGGAGAGTGGGCTAATATGAGCCAGTGTATAAATGAACCCGTCCCTCCTGTATCTATAGGGAAACGTGCAACATTTGTGTCATTTGACCTCAAACTTCGTGAAGAATCCTTAATTTTCCAAAATGGATATGAAACATTTTGGGACGAAACCCTTCAGTTGCTATTTTAGGCAGCTATGGGCAGCGTGAAGACTTTTCCTCAAAGCCTACTTAGCGATAACAACCCCATGCTAACAGAAAGGCACTTTACAGCTTCCAAATATAACCTGCTTCATACAACTGATGACAATCAAGAATTCGCCACGCATTTTCCAACGACCCGTCGAACAGAGAATCAAACCACACAAGCCACAAAGTGCAAACAAGAGGAGGCTGGGCCATCGCCTCTCTGCTCTCATCCCCGCAAGCGGCCAATGGACGTTTGAAGAGGATCAGAACGGAGACGAGTCAGACTCATTAAAAGGTGAGACAAATGGAGAGAATACATTAACACTTTCAGTGCCAACGACGAGATTTCTCGTTAGTTCATGCCAACCGTTGAGTGCCAGCGACGAGAGATCTCGTTTTTTTTTTTTATTATCGATTTCCATTCATTTTTCATCAATCTAGCCTCACGTTACCAGTGGGAATCTGTCTGAGCTCGAACAGGGAAAATACCGCCCCCTATCGTCTCTCCGGATTGGATTGAATGAAACGCATGGAGAAAAAAAAGTCCTGCTTCCACATTTTACTTGTCAGGCATGTAAACCGAGCCTACTGGAGTCATCGCCCAGCATCAGAACAGCGGAGAATATGTGTTTCCAGTACCCAGCGTTGGATCAATAAACGCGATTTGGAATTTGGAATGGCAATCAGGAATTGGAATAATCTGATCTGAGGTAAGGAATCTATTTTACCAGTCTTGGGTGATTAGAGCTATTTTCACCTATATATCAGCATGTGCCATATGTGTGTATGTGTGTGTGTGTGTGTGCTGCTTTACTCCCGCAGCTGGGGTGAAGGGATGAACAGGATGCCACTCAGTTGCAAAAAGCTTTTAATTCTTCCTCCAACAGGTTACAAACCTTGAAACAAGACACACATTCAATCAATAACTACCACAATACTACTATCATTCTTAAAACAAATCGCTTACACACATCCACTCACCGGTTCTCAATCGTCTCCCTTCGCTGCTGTCAAATTCCCCGCAACTTCCTGTATACAGTTTCACTGACACCACGTGACGTATCTCGACCAATTACAGCCCACTCCTCGCTACGTCCCTGGATCACATGTGAAATGACTACATCTCCATTCACAACTTTAATCAAGCATACAGTGCCTCCATACATCCGAAAATGAAAACATAATTATAATCATAGCTCAACTACCACTAATCAACATTCACATAAACGCACAGCATAAAAAACACCACAAAACATTACTTATTTACACACACAGACTAAAGTGCACCTAAACTCCACCACCACAATAGAAATCTGCACACCTCCCACTTGGTATCCTGGACTTTAGACCCAAGGAGACCACAACAAATAACCGCTCTCCTTTGGCGGTGGAATCTTCGGATCAACCTTCTCATGGGGCGCTGTTATTGCTCTTCTACAGGTAAGAGCACCACGAGTCTTCGGACGTCTCTGCTGAGGACAATAGAGAGTCTATGATCGCTGCTGATCTTCTCCGGACGCTTGCCCGAGGCCACTGGACAGCTGGGGCACGTTCTCACTTTGACATCACGGACGACCCCATTCACGTCAGGGGCCACCTCCACAACCCAGCCCAGTCTGAACTGACCCCTTAGCGCGTTCTGATCGGCAAGCCAAACAAGATCTTCGACTGCCACATTGCGAGCCTTACTATGCCACTTAGGCCTGATAAACAAGCCTGGTCCAGCAAGCTGGCTCCACCGCTGCCAGAACTTGTTTACTTCAGTCTGGACTGCTCTCAATCTCACAAATGGGTAGCCCTGGAACTCGTAGCTCCGTGAGTCCCCTGTGGGTCCAGCCCTCCCCAGTAGCAGGGTGTTGGGGGTGATCACCTCTACCGCGTCATCTTGGACCTGGAGTCTGGCGCCGATCGGTCTCTCATTCGATAAGTTGGCTGCCATGTAGAGCATAGTTTGGAACTCTAGTCCTGTGAGGTCCCCGCCACCTCCCACATTACTCAGTGCTTGCTTGAGAATGCGGACTGCTGCTTCCGCCGCACCATTCCTGTGAGGTGAGTCGGCTGGGTGGAACACCCAGATCCACTTGGTTCCTTGTCTGGCAGCCTTTCCCCTTACTTCATCCTTGTCGAGACTGTCTAGGAAAACATAGAGTTCCTTCAGTGCAGGCCGAGCTCCAACAAAGTTTGTGCCCCGGTCTGACCAGATTTTCTTCGGGTGTCCTCTGAGCGCTGTGAATCTCTGGTAAGTGCCCATGAAGCTCTCTGTGGACAGTCCCTCCACCATATCGGCGTGCATAGCTCTAGAAGCCATACAAGAGAACACCACACCCCAGACTTTCATCCTAGACCTCTTCTTTACCACATCCCTGACCATGTATGGGCCAAACAGATCCAGAGTTGTAAACTCAAATGGGGCAGCCGGCTCAGTCCGCTCAGAGGGAAGGTCAGCCATAACCTGCTGGCACATCTTTGCTCTGGTCTTCCGGCAGGAGACGCAACAGTCCCCAACCTTCCTTGCAACCCGCTGAGCCTGAACCACCCAAGCCTTCCTCCTCATCCGCAACATAGTGCCAGCGACTCCCTCATGGTTGGTTTCATGAGACTCTCGCGCCACGAAGGTGCTGACCCAAGCTCTATAGGGAACCAGAGGCACTCCTGACTCCCCCGCTGCCCGGGCCCTTCCAAAGCACACCAGAAGCCCTGACACCTCCTCCCTGACTACCACGAGCCTGTTCAGTGTTGACTCAGGGAATGCTACCCCTTTTTGAGCTGCCAAACAAAGTTCTCGGAAAGCGGCCCCAAGCTCCCATGCGTCGAGGACAGGCTTGCCCTCTTTCTCTTTTGAGTGCTTGGCCTCCCACTCTGCTCTCTCTATGGCTCTTCCTCGGATTAGCCACTTGTTCACCGCTCGGCGGACCCAGCTGATCACTCCACAGAGCTTGGTCAAGCTGCTGAACTTCTCAGGTTTGACGAGATTGACGATGGCTGCCCCCCAGAGCTTTTCCTCGCTTCCGGACTCGCTAGAGGGCTCTTTTTCTCCTTTCTTAGAGAGCCCGGGAGCCTTGTCCGCCTCGTTCGGAGATTTCTCGGACGAACTTGACGCCTTTTTCAGCTGGGCTCGAGTAAGAACCGCTGTGAACGCCCTCCTCTGGAGCCTACACACAGCCTCTCTGGTGTTAGCCGCTACCTCTGCCGCGGACTTCATGGGCCACTCTTCCACAGGCCTTATTAGAAACTCGGTCCCTTTTGCCACTTGGAACCTTCATCCAGGTCTTCCGGGGGACATCCTCGAGTGACAAGGTCAGCGACATTCAGATCCCCTGGGATCCACCACCAGTCGGCTACTGGCCCTGCCTTCTGAATCTCCCCAACCCTGTTCGCAAAGAACGTCTGATACCCGTAACTCTCCCTCTGAATTGCTCCCAGTATAGTTTGGCTGTCTACAAAGTGAAACCACTTCTCTACCTCCAGACGGCCTTGCCTCTCCCAGAACCCTTTCAATCTGGCTGCAAAGACTGCACCACAGATCTCTGCTTTGATTACATCACCCTTCTGGTCAAGGGGTGTCAGCTTGGCCTTCGACTCGACGAGACGAATGTCCACCCCTGCTGATGTCTCCCACCTCAGATACAGGACAGCTCCGAAAGCATCATCACTTCCATCAGAAAATGTCACACCCCACGGCCTCCCTCTCCATCCGGAAGGAGTGAGGCTTCTCTCAAAACCAACTTGACGAAGTCGACTGTACTCCTCAAAGAGCTTGATAGCTTCTGTTCGGAGGTCTGCTGGAAGAGGATGGTCCCACGTGTCTTTCTTCGAGCCCCCTCCCCCAGCCACCTGGAAAGCTCTCCTCACCAGAATGGCCCCTTTCTCTTTGACCGGGGTAGCAAGCCCGATAGGGTCATAGAGCCCTGCCACCTGACTCAGGAGCTCCCTTCTGGTCAGAGGATCTGGCGTCTGCTCTCTGACCTCCCCCTCAAGAAGGTCGACCCCTGTCCTCATCTTCTGCTTTCTTTTGGAGAAATTTATCGAGACCATCAGGAAGAGCCTGTCACTATCAACATAGTAGCCAACGCCGAGGGCCTTGTTGTCTTCCTGCCCTAGCTGGTTGGGCAACACCAGGGTTTGGAGCGCCATATTCGGAGTCTCAATAGATTGTTTGGGCTGACTTCTTTCACGCCTCCCACTTTGACCGGACCGAACCCATGGCTTGAGAGAAAAGCCTCCAGCGGTGAGGATCTCTTCCACTCCTCTCGTGATCTTGTCCAGCTTCCCTCGGTCATTGTGGGATGTGAGGATATCGTCGACATAGCTGTCCTCCTCAAGGACCCTCCTCTCCTCATCCATGTGAGAGAACTTGGGAAGCCTCGCCGTTTCCCTCATAGCCAGCTGTGCTATGCACCCAGCTGGCCTGTCTCCGATGTTGACCCGAGTGATGGCGAAATCTTTGATCTCTTCCTCTGGTGAGTCCCTCCAGAGGAACCGATGAAGGTGGACCTCTCTTTCATTTAACCACACAGAATTATACATCTTTCTAATATCTCCTATGGCCGCATGCTCTCCTGTCCTGAACCTGAGCAGGACCGCCCGGATGGGATTTAGAACATCTGGACCCTTCAGCAGAATGCTGTTCATACTCGTCCCTTTGAACTCCTGGCTGCTGTTCCAGACAAGGCGCACTGGCGTAGTGACAGAATGTGGGTTTGGTGCGATTAGATGACTCACGTACCAAACAGGCCCTCTCCAACTGCTGATCATGTTCTTCTCCAACTCGATGGCTGCTCCTCTTTCCACCATCTCATGAACTTGTGCTGTATACGCCGTTCTCCATAATGGGTCCTTCATGAGGCGCTTTTCGGTCCTCAGGAACGTCGCTTCCACCACCTTCCTGTTGTATGGAAGCGAAACAGGATCTTCTGTCCAGGGGTATCCTGCATCCCAGTGAGGTGAGTTGCTATGGTTGTCAGTGATCACATAGGACAGACCTTCTTTGATCTTTTCTAGTTCCCTTTCTTCTACTAGAGTCATCTCCTTTCCCCCTGGCTGGCAAGTCCTGCACCGACATCCCCCGCACTTTGGCTCGCAGGCGGCTCCGATGCTATCCCACCTCCACCATTCAAGAACTTCTTTGCTGGTCGTGGCTGTGTTTCTGACCTCCTCACTTTCTTGCTCTGGGCCCTGAGCCCCTTTTCTGGTGTTTACCAGCTCACAGGAGATCTCCTCCACCTTGACTGCCTTTGTTCTCATAGAGCGTGCAAAATGAGTCCTCGAGTTGTGAATTGACATCTCCATCTCCTCAAACAGATCAGGGTGCGCTCCCCCCACAGTCTTCCCTAGTGGGCCGTCCCACAGCACCAGGTCTCCCACTCTTTTCATCCGCTGTGGAGCAAGCCGACCCTCCCGGTGGCTGATCAAGAGCTCGATCTTCTCTGGCCGGACCAGCTCCTCTGTCTTGACCTCTGGGAAGAACTTTTGAAGCTGCTTTGGGCTAACGACCTTGCCTGCTCGGGCGATTTCATCCAGGCCATAACAGACTATCTGGTGGGGACTCCACATGTCCTCTGAAATGCGCATCCTGACCTTGAGCAGGTACCTTTCAGTCTCGACTCTCACCTTCATTCCTCCGACCCCATGCACGACCAACATTATTTTCTCCCCTCTCAGTCTGAGTCTTTCGGCAGCTTGGTGGGTTATGTAGTTAGTGTCAGACGCAAGGTCTACCAGGGTCCCAATAGTTTGCCCTCCGTTTGTCGTGACCTCCATGATCATCATAAGCACAGGATGCTCTCTCAGGCCAATCTCTTCAAGGAGACTACCACTCCAAGTGTTTGTACTCATTGACACCGTTGTTTGGTTGGTGAATGCCTTTATAATCTGGTCTGCTGCTTCGGGGGAGATATTAGCAAGCGCCCTCTGTTGTTCATCTGAGAGCGTTCCCGCGTTTGCGCCACTTGTTTCCACCCTTTGCCTTCCCCTTTTCCTCTCATCTCCTCTCTGCCCCCCTTCCGCAGAGCACATGAGGTAGTGGTGGTCGGAGGTCTCTCCTTTTTGGCAGCACTTTTTCCTGCAGAGGAACCTGTCGCTGCATTCTCCATCCTCCTGATGGGATGCCAAACATCTCTGGCAGGCTTCATTCTTTTCGACAATGTCTCTCTTCTCAGCCAGACTGAGCGCTTTGAACTTTTTACAGAAGAAAATCCTGCCTCCGTGTTTCTCATCCCCACACGCTGCATTCTTCTCCAGCCGCATCCTTTCCTGTGGCCCTTGTGAACGCCTTCCACTCTGGCTTGCTTGGCTTCTCGAATACCTCCGAGGGTCTTAGCTGCACCAATGCCTCAAGGACTAGGACTAGAGGTAGAGAACCTGTCACAGTGGTGTCAGGAGAACTGCCTCTCCCTGAACGTCAGCAAAACAAAAGAGATGATTGTGGACTTCAGGAGGTCGGGGGTCAAGGACTACAGCCCCCTCAGCATCGACGGGGCACCAGTTGAGAGAGTGAACAGTTTCAAGTACCTCGGAGCCCACATATCCGAGGACTTGACATGGACCACACACATTGACAGTGTTGTGAAGAAGGCACGACAACGCCTCTACTTCCTCAGGCGCCTAAGGAAGTTCCAAGTCAGTCAGAAGATCCTTAGGAACTTCTACTCATGTACAATAGAGAGCATCCTGACCGGCAACATCACCTCCTGGTTTGGGAATAGCACTGCACAAGACCGTAGCAGACTACAAAGAGTGACACGTTCAGCCGAACGCACAATTAGAGGGGGGCTTCCCACCCTCCAGAACATTTACAACAAGCGGTGCAAGGGGAAGGCTAAGAGAATTATTAAGGACTCGAGCCACCCGAACAACTGCCTCTTTGAACTGCTGCCGTCAGGCAAGCGATACCGGAGTCTTATGGCGAGCACAGAAAGACTCAGAAGGAGCTTCTATCCCCAGGCCATCAGGCTGCTAAACGAACAATAATCGCTAAACGAACAATAATCACTATGCAACAACCATCAAATGCACACAGCACACACACCCACACGCACACACACACTCACTCAAACAAACAACACACTGCAGCACCCACTCTCCACACTTTAGATCACACAAACACACTTACACTTTATATTTATTGATAAAGGATTTGCACTACAACTCGTACACCTACTGTGAATTGTACCTAAACTGCACCTTGTCCATTTATGCCTTGCACTATATAGTATTGTATATTAGTACACTGCACAGTATTGTATATTGTATGGTAACTACGTCTACGAACATTGTACATATGTCTAAACTGAACACTGTGACCTCTTTTTTTTTTTTTCTCTTCTAATTTTTACTATGTTTTTATTTCATACTTATCTTGTCATGCACAGTCTCTGGAGCGCAACAGTAAGAAGCATTTTGTACAAAAGTATTCTGTACTTCTGTATGACAACTATTAAAGAAACTTGAACTTGAAACTACTTCTTCGTTTTTTAGAAATTTTAGGAGAGCGTCAAAGTGGCCTTCAGGGGTGACATTATTCACAGGTGCAGCTTTAAAGGTGAGCCAGCTCCTCAGCTCACATTCAGGCAGCTTGCTCTCAATAGATTTGATAACAAGTGGATTCTTTATAGCATCAATGCTCCCTAAGTCTGTCAGGTCAGTAAGGGCCTTCTCAACAGCTTGGATGAGCTCTATTGTTTTCCTCGGCTGGTTACCTTTTGCCACCGGCAACTTCTCCAACTCTTCAATTATTTGAATTGCGATGGTGGTCTTATTCCCGAACCGGTTTTCAAGGACCCTAAACATGTCATGAGCTGTGTCGTAGCTTGAGAGCCTAACGCCACTGACGACTCTCTCCTCCACACTGTCTAGGAGCTGGAATTTCTTCACTTCGGCTGACCCAGATGGATCTCCCTGTCGCTGGAGGTTTTCCCAGTCTCTTCGCCAACGGTGAAAGTCTCGCATGCAACCGTTGAATTTTGGTAGTTTTATTGGCTGGAGCCGAACTCTTGGTGAGGCTGATGCTTGTGAGCCTCCTGCTCCCAGGTTCGCCAGGCTAGCACTCTGTGCTTCCTCCCATGCTTTCCGCTGCCCCTTGGCCAGCTCGGCACGCTCTTCTGCGGCGGCCTCTGCCATTTCCAACTGAATCCCAGCTGCCTTTTCTCTGGCCTCTGCGGCCCTCTCCTCAGACCCAGCGCTAACTTCGGCTGCCTTAAGCCTGGTCTCGGCGGCTCTTCTTTCAGCCTCAGCGGCTCCCTTTTCAGCTTCTGCGATGTCAGAGGTGGCCTTTTGCCTGATTTCAATGGCTCTATCAGCCTGCTCTTTCTGGACCCTGCCGAAATCAACTACCCACCTTTGCCAGAGGTCAATTCTCTTGTCCTCCAGCACTTGCAGCTTCTTACTAACCTCGCACGCAGCGCCTTCAGGGATCCACCCTTCCCAGACAGCTAGCAGACTTCCTGCCTTGGTGATGAGAGAGTCCACGAGTGTGACTTGTTCTTTACCATTTTCATAGGTGATTGTTTCCAGGTTAACTTCTCCCGCACCTTCATAGCTTCTTTCTGCCCGTCCAATGGCTGCTTTTAGCTCGGTCTCTGCATATTTTGACCAAAGGTTGGAATGGATTGCCTGCTTCACCTCTTTTAATGTTGTATCACACTCTATGGTTACCCTCTCCAAGTCTGCTTTGGCTTTATCATCCACAGCCTCCATGTCGCCTGCTTCATCAATCAGACAGGCCTCACAAACATAATTAGCTGCATGAAGCCTTTCTGCGTCCTCAGAAAGGGATTTCCACTCACTTTTCAATTCCTCTCGCAGCATAGTTGGCGCCATTCGCAAAATGCTGTTGGCCTTTCTTGTGAAAGCTGCCTTCACTTTGGCCCTCTCTTTCTTTAATTGATCCATTTTTATTTATTTTTATTTATTTATTATTTATTTGACCATAAAATAAATAATTGTAATGATAGATAATAACCCAATAAATAATAACCTAACCTAATTGAGCGTACCCGTAACTCCTTATCTACCTTGTGTCTTCCGCCCTCTCTAGCTGCCTAAACTAGCTCAGAAGCTTCTTCCCTAACTATCCTAGCCTAACTAGTCTTCAGCGGCGTTACCAGGCTCACCAGAGGTCCCCCCAGGGATACCGCCCAAAAATGGAAAACAATACAAATAAACAAAGTGGAGTAGGTTTCACCTTCTCCCGCCGGCTTGCCACCCGGGTACACTCAAACTAAGCTAAAGGTCTTGACATTAGAGGGCTACTAAATCATCTATACCTAAATAATATAATTGGCACCATCACAGGGCTAGTAATGAGCTATAACTTTTATCTTTAGCTGCCTTCATGTTTGTCCACGTTAGTGTTGGTATGCTATTTGATAGCTAATTTCAGTAGCTTGGCATTACTCCTGATCGCATTTGACGTTAGCACTGACATCTGTCAAACACCGTTTTCATTCATTCACTTATTTAGCTGCGTTAGCTTCTTGTATTTAGCATTTGAACCAGGTGAACGTTCCTGCTCGCTGACCCGTATGGCCTGATGCACGAGTTATTTCATTTACAACGACACAGGCGTACCTCATATCCCTCGGTTGTTTTGTCCTTATCTGACGGCGCGTTCAGCCACTCTTCTGCCGCCGCCCGCGGTTTGTAACTGTGCTGCTTTACTCCCGCAGCTGGGGTGAAGGGATGAACAGGATGCCACTCAGTTGCAAAAAGCTTTTAATTCTTCCTCCAACAGGTTACAAACCTTGAAACAAGACACACATTCAATCAATAACTACCACAATACTACTATCATTCTTAAAACAAATCGCTTACACACATTCACTCACCGGTTCTCAATCGTCTCCCTTCGCTGCTGTCAAATTCCCCGCAACTTCCTGTATACAGTTTCACTGACACCACGTGACGTATCTCGACCAATTACAGCCCACTCCTCGCTACGTCCCTGGATCACATGTGAAATGACTACATCTCCATTCACAACTTTAATCAAGCATACAGTGCCTCCATACATCCGAAAATGAAAACATAATTATAATCATAGCTCAACTACCACTAATCAACATTCACATAAACGCACAGCATAAAAAACACCACAAAACATTACTTATTTACACACACAGACTAAAGTGCACCTAAACTCCACCACCACAATAGAAAGCTGCACAGTGTGCGATCAGGAAATAAGATAATCGATTTTTCAGCCCGCTTCTATAGCGTGCATAAGTACACATATACCATCGATAATCGAGCGTTTATTTGAAAACTATTCATAAATAGGCCGAAAAATAACAATGTGTTTTGTGTATTCCAGTGTATTCCAGTAAAGGCCGTTTATCACAGAATCTTAATTTTTTTCTGAAACTTTAAAAAAAACTAGCGTTTTAAACCGATTAAAAAACAATCCGTTTCGACAATGTTGACTGCAAACAAGTCATTGATAAGCGACGGCCATATTAGACACATAGCCATAAATATAGCGGTGGCACGCAATGGGGTTCTTAGGCACCGCATGGCTGGCACGGAAAGTGTTAAGGACCGAGAAGCTCAGTGATGTCATCTCTACAAATACAATTAACCTTGGGATTATGGTTTGATGATAGTTACAGCGGAAGCTATTTTCAGAGAATGCCAATGATGTATTATTTCAGTGTACAGTAGCATTGTAATCCTTGTGGTGAAAGGTTATGTAGCATCGTAACCATTGTAATGAAAGGTTATGTAGCATCATATGTAGCATATGTAGCATCATAACCATTCATTCATTCATTCATTCATTCATTCATTCATACGGGAGAAGGAAAGGATAATGTCGTCACCACTGGAGAGTCTAGAAGATGATGATCATTCTGACCTCCACCGACGCTTCGCATTGGGGCGCGCGTCGCTGAGCAGTCTCCCGCCGGCGTTGTCTCCGGTTATGGAGCTGGATACTATGCCTCGAGAGGCGGTCGGCTGTGTGAGAGCTGACGGTCTCTCTGGGCGGGTGGTGTTTTGCGACGCGAGCCTCAGGTGTGTCAGTTGTGAGGGGGCAACTGCGCAGCTTGCGTAAGGTCGGCTCCAAGCGAGAACCCCTTCGTTGCCTCTTCATAGCAGTGGAGGGGGTTCTAGTTTGATGCCCCACGATAAAACAGTGCTCCTCCTCAGAGAGGTCGTAGCTTTGTTTTCCTGGGGCCGTGATTCCGAGTCTGGGGTTCAAGTCCCCGGGTCTCTGAAAACGGATGCCCTCTGCCACCGCGCTGGCCCCGCTTTTCAAGACGAAAGCACCCGGCACGGAGGATGCGAGCTTGGTGTTTCATTATGAGAATATCTCCGAGCTCAAGTCGGCTGCAGCCCGTGTGCAACAGGGCTTACTGCCGATGCCGCTGTATCTGGTAACACCGTTCTGTGAGAGGGACGTGTGTTGCCTTTCCTTTTTTCTTTTGGATAAAAAGAAGGAGAGACAGTCGGCTGTCTGAAGTGTTGGCCTGTATCGCTATTCCTCACATTACAGCTTCAGTAGTAGCCGCTTTAGCTTGCTACTGCGTTAGCTGGTGGCTATCGATAGCAGGTAAAAGCTAACTGTTAGCCAGTTAGCTGTTAGGCTAAACTGTTAGCTGGCTACTACGTTAAGGCTAGAAACGTTAGCTTGATGCTAACCATCAGCCTGGAGTTAGCTGTTAGCTTGTGCTACAACCGTGGCATTAGCCGTGAGGAAGTAGCGGGCCCTGAGCTCTCTGACTACGGCGTCATCTCTGGCAGAAGATGTCGTCGGGCCTGCACCATGACCGGCCGCAGGATGTGGGCGTCGCGCCGGAGCGAGGCTCCAGCCGTCGCCGCTGCTGGCCCCGCCAGTGAGAGGCCTCGTCAACGTGGTGGACCAGCCTGTTGGTGCGGCCATTTCGTTCTGCGTTCGTTGGTCAGGTAGGAGTCCGTAGGACATTACGCTATGCCCCACTCTTCCTTCCTCCCCCTCCCGAATGTTTTTGGTTAATTAACAATGTTTTTGTTTAACAAAACGTGTGTTACTTCACTGCATTTTGGGAGATACGACGTGTGCTATGTGAACTCACAGCTACAAATGCTGGGGTTGCTTTTTTTTGCTTGGAGTGTTGTACAGTTTTCTTTGAAAATTGTGTTGGTCGGGGCGGCTGGGTGGCGCAGTGGGCAAGGCGCTTGCCACCAACGCAGGATATACTGGTATCGAGCCCAGCTCTCTGAGTTGCTTCCGGCTTGGCCGGCCGTCGTACTAACACAATTGGCAGTGTTAGAGGGTGGGAAAGCCGGTGGGTGGGTCCTGGTCGTTGTAAACAGCGACTCCTACAGTTCGGTCGGGGCGCCTGCTCAGCAAGGAAAGGATCTAAGGGGGGTAGTGTGATCCTTCCACACGTTACACCCTTTTGATTGATTGATTGATTGATTGAAAACTTTATTAACATATTGCAGAATGGGTACAATACAGTACAGCTCAGCTCAATACACACAATTGTTAAGGAGATGCAGACCAGAGAAAGACTTTCGTGGTCCCCCATTTTCAATTAATCAGGACATATATGACATACATGACATACAGATAGACAGTACTGCTACATCTATACATTTATGACATACCAGATTTGCAAATACAGTACTGTTTGTGATACAAAAAGAGTCCAGAAAAGAGAGTATATACATTTGACGTAAAAACTGTACATTGGAGGAGGTTGGGTAGGTAGGGTGGGGTGGGGGGGGGGGGCTGTACATTGGAGGTGGTTGGGTGGGGGGGGGGGGGTGGGTAGGAGGGGTGGGTGGGGAACACTGTACAACTGTACAAGCAAAACTGTACATTGGAATATTGACAAAACCATACTTGGTAATTTACTGTACATTGGAGGGGGTTGGGTTAGGACATTTACAGGGGCCAGTTTCGAATTGTAGTCTCCCGTAGGTGTTCTTTGAGAGGGTTTTGAAAGTGGATAGTGATTCACATTCCTTTACAGCTTTGGGTAGGGCGTTCCACATTGATGTGGCATAATTGCTAAACGTGTTTAGTCCCTTGTTTGAGCCGAATCTGGGTTTAACATGATTTGTGGAGCTCCCTCTGGTGTTGTGATCGTGGTATTCACTGACCTTTGGGAAGTATTTTGTACATGTACATGGGTACCTTGGTCGTGTAGTGTATCTTGTAGACCAGGCCCATTGCAAGTTGCTGTACTCTGTCGTCTACTCTAAGCCATCCTAGGTTGTCAAAGTGGGCAGCGGTGAGATGGGTTCTAGGAGTAAGGTCAAGCAGTAGTCTGACCAGTTTGTTTTGAGATGTTTGTAATTTTGTTTTTAGCGCCTTTGAGGTGCTTTGGTACCATGAGGTGCAAGCATAGTCGTAGTACCCTTGAATGAGTGCTCCTGCCAGAGTCTTCAGGGTATTCTTGTTTACCAGAGAGAAGATCCGGTACAAGAATCGAGTTCGTTGGTTGACTTTTTTTTATTACATTGAATGCCATTTTGTCACAGGAAAGATTAGCATCTAGGATGGAACCCAGGTAGGTAATTTCATCTTTCCTTG
Source organism: Notolepis coatsorum (assembly GCF_963971535.1). Lineage (NCBI taxonomy): Eukaryota > Metazoa > Chordata > Actinopteri > Aulopiformes > Paralepididae > Notolepis > Notolepis coatsorum. The sequence goes on along the minus strand of NC_140174.1, from coordinate 93,204,348 downwards.
TGACAATATTGTCACCCACTGTAACTGAGAAGTCGTCGGTCTTGCTGAGTTTGTTATTTAAACCGAAGAGAATGGACTCTGTTTTGCCCATGTGTAATGATAGTTTGTTATCAGCGAGCCATATGCAGATTTTGCCTAGTTCCGAGCTGAGGGTTTTTTCAACCTGTAACTTGTTTTTGTCAGAGACCAGCAGGGCTGAGTCGTCCGCAAACAGGAACAAGTTGCAGTCACAAGCTGACGACATGTCATTTGCATAAATTAGGAACAGTAGCTGTCCTAGTATGCTTCCTTGTGGAACACCACAGCTCACTGGGAGGGGGGGGGGGGATAGGGTACCGTTTACCTCCACCATCTGTTCCCTCCCCTCGAGGTAGGATTGCATCCAGCTCACTGATAGACTATCAATCAGAATGGAGTGATTGACAGTGTCGAAGGCCTTTTGTAGGTCCAGCATGACCATGCCGCAGTATTTGCCCGTGTCCACCTCTTGTTTGATGTGGTCGTTCAAATAGAGAAGGCATGTGTCAGTGGAGTGGGATGTTCTGAAGCCAGATTGGAATTCGTAGATTAGATTTTTTTCCGCTAGGTACTTTTCGATCTGTTCGCAGACAATTTTTTCCATGACTTTCGAGATGGAGGTAAGAATAGAAACAGGGCGGTAGTTGCCTGGGTCTAATTTGCTGCCCTTTTTGTGCAGAGGGGCCACCCTCGCAATTTTGAAGTCCTTGGGGACGTGTCCCTGTTTTATGGAGAGGTTTATTATGTGCGTGATGACTGGGGTGATGGCGGCTGCTGAGTCTCTGAGGAATTTGGAGGGGATGTTCTCATGGCCAGTGGCCTTGTTAGGTTGGAGGGTGCTCAGTTTTTGAGTACCTCATCTGTTGTTACCATTTCCAGTTTGAAGTCGTCTTTGCGGACCCCTAGGTTTTTGTAGTAAGCTACTATGTGTTCTACCCCATAATGCCCTGAGTGGGAGGGTAGTTTGTTTACCAGTGTTGTGGCTATGTTTGTGAAGAAAATGTTTAAGTAATTGGCTACATCCAGCTTGTCTGTGAAGAGCGTGTTGTCCGTCTTTATGTTTATGTTTGAGAATCTGGTTTTACGTTTTTTACTGCAATAATTTCCAAAGTTCACATGGTTTGTTTTTGTTTTCCTCAGTTTTGTCAGTGAGAGTCCGCGCTGCCAGGTGAAAAGAAGCGGTTAATTGGCTACACATGTGTTATGGTTTGAAACCGACCCCAAACGCGAACGGCACAGAGAGAGTTGTTTCAGAGTTAGCCAAAATCAAGGGCGTGTTTATTTACTGAGTAACAAGAATGAATTAGGTGGTGAACAGAACAAACTGGGAAACAGGCATGTGAGGAATGTTTGCTGCTCTGCAGCTTCTCCCAGAAGGTGATGTTGTGGAATTTGTCCGTGACGTCTGAGCCGCTCTGCAGATCCTCCCAGCATATACTCCGGATGGAGGCGGAGAGGGAGAGAGAGAATCCGAGTTAGCTCAGCGCACAATTGAAACTGACAGGTGACTGGTGAGGTGAATTGTCCAAACAAATAATCCAAGTGACAGATCTTCGGTGTGAAACACACAGTGAGCAGTGTCCAGAGTGAAAACAATTAGGTAATCCAAACGTGTAATTCCAACTGACAAAAAGGTGAGAACAGTATGAACAAAAACAGGATCTCTTCGGTGCTTTACAAACACACAAAAAACGATAGATCCAAAAGACTGTTTACAAAAACTCACCAGAGCGCAACGCGTAAAGCGGGCAGATCAAACGAGGCGGCCGCTTCGTAACGGGGAAGCAGGTTCTCCAAACGGAGAGTCCTGGGAAGCAACAGAACAGGGAAAGCAGCGACGGGAAGGAACAGGCAAATGCAGGGAATGTTTCAAAACGATCCAACATCAATATTAGGGAGATCAGGGTATTTAAAGCCACGGGGCGCTTAATGACAAGCTGTAACAGCTGCGGGATGAAATTGATCATTGCTCCAGAAGCGTGTGGTTGGGAGAGCACCAATCAAACGGCATCTTACAGGAAAGAAGCGTGAGGCGCGGAATGCAATTAATTTAACAAAATACCTTAAAGGAACAGAGCGAGTGGGTGGGCAGCGGACAAAACCTCACAACATGTGTCAAAGGAAGCATGTGATAGCCTCCACTCTCCCAGACCGACTGTAGGGGGTAGGTGCGCAGCAACCAGGAAGGGGATTGGGAATTGGCATAACGACTAACATTGGGATGGGAGAAAAACTGAGGAAAAAGGAGGGGAAAAAAGATCAAATTGCTATTGTATAGCTTAGCAAGGCTTGTAAGTTCTAGCACTTGGCCAAGGCTTATGTCTTTCTCTCTACTTAAAAACAGCGTTCTTCTTACGTGAGTAAAAGTGAACTGGGTTTTTTTATTTGTATGATGAGAAGTTGTGTGTTTGTTTCATGTAACGTTTAGGAAACGTAGCATTGAGTCCACAACTGGTGGGGTGTTAACCTACAGAGTTGTACATAGTGACCAAGGGCCTTGAGTCCCTCTCTTTAGCTTGATATTTTTTCTTTGCTTAAGGGTAATGTTAAAAATAACGGGTGGCAAGTTTTCACACATAAGCCAGAGCCGTGGATAAAGCCTGTTTTTTACACAAACGAGGTTATCGGCTGTGGCTGGCGCGCATGATGTAATGCTTTTACTCTACAGGTAAGTATGTGCTTTCATCTGGCGCGCCATGCACCTGGTGTCATGGCTCGGCTTTTTTATGGCGTCGTATCAGGGGTGAGGTGGTGAGGGGGTGGGTAAAATAAACCTCTCCCCTCCCGGATATGGTTATATCCTTACGAAACTGATTGGCCGAGAGATTGTGCCTTTCTACCTATCAGGCTCCCTGTAGAGGGCGTTCTCTCTCTCGTCACAGGGGGCGAGAGAGAGGGGGGGGGGGGTTTCCTGTCTCCCACACCAAACCAGGATAGGTGGGACACAGGTTTCCCCCGGCCATTTGAAAACGTCACAGGCGCTTTTCTTGCTGGCCAAGAGACATGTCCGTGAGTTACAGGGCCTGTGCTACAGAACGCTGTCATTGTAAAGGATAGGTGATGCAATGCAGTAGAGACAATTTATCTTCTACTCTGCTCCCTACCAGTAGTGTATATTGGGTCTGAGCCTCCTCCTCAGGGTTTTTTTCAGAGCCTCCTCCTCAGGGAGTTCAGAGCCTCCTCTGAGTTTCAGAACCTCCCTCTCAGTGTGAGAGCCTCCTCAGAGTTTTCAGAGTCTCCTCCTCAGAGAGTCTTGGTCCAATTGTTACATGAACCTTTTTCAATTGTTTTTACTCACGTTGTGGTCTCTCTGGGAGAATCGCTGTCTTCTCCTCTGACATGAAGAGCAGAATTTATGCAGTTTTTATTCCCAGGCTTGAGAGGCCATTGGAGTTTTCTTATTGGCCAAGAGACATATCCGTGAGTTACAGGGCCTTCAGAGTCTCCTCAGAGAGTCTTGGTCCAATGTGTTACATGAACCTTTTTCAATTGTTTACTCACGTTGAGGTCTCTCTGAGAAAACCGCTGTCTTCCCCTCTTACATAAGGAGCAGAATTGACACGGTTGTTATTCTCAGGCTCGTCATGTGAGGACCCGTGTCTGTGTCTTTTGTAGACCGGCTCCCTGCTGCTCGTCCCAGACAGCAAGGGGAAACGTTGTGAGGCTCTTTCTTGTTGGGAATTTGCCGTCACTGTTCTCAGGTTCTTTGCGAGCATGTACGCTGTTTATGAAATCAGCGTATGGTCTTACGAGACCGATCAGCGCTGGCCCAGGGTGTTTTTTCAATGATTGAATATGCTTTGTGGGCCGGCACGCCTTGGTTGCCCGACATCATAAAAACGGCGTTTTTTATGCGGGCGGCTGGGAAGGAGATTTTTTGTCACTACTGAGCGCCAGTGCACTAGGTTAGACTCGACGGCTCACGTACATCTCCGGTGGGAGATGACGGAGTAGATCAAACATTGGCAGGGGGGTTCACGCCTTTGGGTGGGCCGCCAAGAGCAGTGCGTTTGCGTACTGACCGTCTTGGTGGTGCCCTCTGTAATGTTTTGGATCGACACGCGTACCTACCCCCCTCTTAGGACTGGGGGCGGCGGCGTGACTAGGGCACGGGACTGGTCCTGGTCGCGCCAGATTGGATCAGTTTAACCCGTTGTCTGCCGGGGCACGGACAGGTTCTGTTTCCCCGAGGGACTCTGTGCTTTTCCGGGGGGTAAATGCCAGGTCAGGCCGGACGTCACAGGGTCATGAATGTGTGTGTCATATACATGTCACCTTGAGTTGCCCTTAACAGTGGCATGCATTGGTCCATACTGTGTTGTACCTTTTTGCACGATGTTAGGGGGTTGGTCCTTCTCCGTTTGTTTCACCCCTCCCTCCTGGTTAAACCGGGGATGGGAGGGGGCTGTCGGGGAGGCTGTTTCTGTCAACTCCTCTATGCATCCCTGTGTACGTCCCGGTCCACCAGGCCCAGGTCGGGCCTTGCCCTCAATAAACCTGTTGGCCTGGGTTAACCCTTTTATCAGTGAATGTTCATGCATTTTTAAGAAGAGCAACTTCCACAAAAAAACAAAGAACTCACCAAAACATCTCAGTAGCACCTTATCTAAATTGTATTTCCTATTTTGTTTATTCATCCCAGTATCTTTCTTTCTTATGTGTGGAATTCTACAAGGCATGTAGGTGTATATGTATTTGAGGATGATATCCTTCAAACAGGCAATAGTGATGATATAATTTGGGCAGTGCTGAGCTGGGTTACTTTCCTCCAGTGTATTTGTCCCCCGGCCCCACCCAATGGCCCCATGCGCGCGCGTGCACACACACACACACACACACACACACACACACACACACACACACACACACACACACACACACACACACACACACACACACACACACACACACACACACACACACACACACACACACACACACACACACACACATTTACATTTAGTCATTTAGCTGACGCTTTTATCCAAAGCGACTTACAAGTTCTGTACGACAAGACAGCAAGAAGGGTACAACTCTATCAGCTGAGTAACAATGTTTATCAAAGTGTTGCGTGTTACAGTGTAGGTTAGTTTATTAGGAAAAGTGCATGACAGTAAGGTTAGTCACGGTTAGATTTTTTTTTTTTTTTTTAATCATTTCAGATAATGGTTGAAGAAGTGAGTCTTTAGTCGACGGCGAAAGATTGGACGGGATTCGGCTGTCCTAACTGGGATGGGTAGTTCTCACACACACACACACACACACACACACACACACACACACACACACACACACACACACGCACACACACACACAAATCGAAGTAAAAAAAAAAATTGAACAAAAATGTTTTTGAAAAAAAGATTATATATATATATATATATTTTTTTAACTTCGATTTTTTTTTTAATGTTCGAAGCTTGTGCCATCGAACGAAGCTTCGAAGCTGGTGAAAGGTTATGTAGCATCGTAACCATTGTGGTGAAAGGTTATGTAGCATTGTAACCATTGTGGTGAAAGGTTATGTAGCATCGTAACCATTGTGGTGAAAGGTTATGTAGAAACGTAATCCTTGTGATGAAAGGTTATGTAGCATTGAAATCAATGTGATGAAGGAGCATAGTGCACATCACTAGAGAGGTTTAGATATGTTCAGTTGTGAATCCAGATATGTTAGACCCCCACATGCCCCCATCACCCTGATCCCCGGAGAGGAATAAGGTACTATCGGTACCACAGGGCCTGTTGGCCTATTGGAGAATAGTCACACAGTGTTTTCTTTTGTTTGTTTTCCGATGTTGTTATCCTTCTGTCGTTTGTTCCTGGAAGTAATGTGTGGGTGTTGTTTCTTCAGGCAGTTATGAGAACAGTGCCTCTGGGTCTCGATATTTTCAATAAGCCTGTTTAGAATTGTTTTTTATTTTATTTTTTATTTTTATTTTTTACTATGAAACCAATCTGCTCATTACTGTCTCCACAATCATCAGCTTTAGAGGAGCGGGGGGAGGGGGTCTAGCCAAAGGTATTTCTTTGCATGGCTGGTGTATCTGTGGGAGTCAAAGCCAAGCTGCCTTTATGACTCCTTTTGTAGCACTCTGGTATTGTGGGTTTATGTAACTATGCAATATAAACCACATAGAACTCACAGTGACTGGGATGAAGAAAAAAAAACAAGAAAACAAGAGGGGCCATTATAATCTTTTCATGTGAGCATTCTTGGCCGTCCGGCGTTCACTTCCCTACAACGTTTTGAGTTTCAGCCACCCCCGTTGGAGCGCTCTTGAAAGTACTGAAGCTATGATACATTAATTGTCAGCCATAAAGCTCAGGTGCAGGTGGTTTCACGCAGACTTCAATCGATGTTCCCCCGAACGCTGCCTTGATGATGGATATGGGGGAGCTCTGACTGCTGACCGCAGCTGGAAATAGACTCGCCCAGCGAGCCCACACTTGTTGCCCTCTGCATGTTGGATTATATCCCTGTTCCCACTCTGAGGCCCTGAGGGGCGGGATTGATGGAGCAGCAAGCGCCATGACTCGATCCTGTGGCGACATTAATGATCTTCACTTAAACTGCAGATCTCACTGCGCGCAAACGCTTCGGTTAAATTCCTCTCCGCCAGTTCACAGCAGCGAGGGCCCTGTAGAGTTGTGTCCTGGTGTTTGTTAGCGAGTATGTTTGCATTTTTTGATTTTGATTTTGATTTTATTACGGATCCCCATTAGCTGGTGCCATAGAACAGCAGTCTTCCTGGGGTCCACACAAAAAAAACATACAAAAACAATTATTATTGCAAAACAAAATTATTAAAACTCAGTACTCAACACACAATGCATAATGAAACTAACAATTAAGATGCCTAAAATGACATGCAAGCACAGAAACAGAAAACAAAAAAAACTAAACAAAATACTTTACAGTGTTAAATACAATTTAAGATTATTTTTAAAAGTGAATCTACTGTAAATGCAGCAGAGGTTTTGAGGCAGGTTATTCCAATATTAATGCTCTAAAAATAAAAGATCTCCTTAAAGCGTTGGTTTTTGGACCTGACAAATCAAGCTGCCCACTACTGGAACCTCTAGTGTAATGCTCATGCACAGTATTACTAAAAACAATCTGTTTATGTATAAAAAGAGGAGTTTTACTGCTCATGACCAACTTGAACAGCACAAGTATATTAAACAACAATCTATTTTCAACGTTAAGCCAAGAGAGGCGGGCATGCATACTTCTCACATTAGACCTTAGTGCGCAGCCCAGTACCAACCGTGCTGCCCTGTTCTGGACCACCTGGAGCATCCTGAGGTCACCACTGGCAGCAGATGACCACATCGCAGAGCAATAGTCAAGATAACATAAAACTAAACTAATCTGAGATAAAGGGGGACGGGCAACAAAAGATGTCCGGAATGACGGAGACCCAAACAATCGCTTGCCAGGGGGGGCCACTCTGTTCGAAATTCTTACAGTCAGAATGATCTGTAAAAAGGCCTCGTCCGTCCGGTCGTTTATCCTCACTACCACTCCCCAGATGTAGCCGATTCGAACACAGGTACTATGTAATCGACGGATTATTGGCCTGTTAAAAACACGCTTCAGACCCTTTTATTTTCCTTCTAGGAAGCAAACTCATCCCAGCATTCCTTTTCCCATGTTCAGGCATCCTGTACACAGGGTATCCAGCCACCAGGAGCCCCTCATCCCAATCCCGTTTCACTCCTTCATCCAAACGACTTTCTGTGCCTCTCTGTTAGCGCTCCCATGCCTTCTTGTTCCACATTTTTACCAGATGAAATCAGCCACATACCCACATTAAAAAGGTAAACAAAATCTGATCATACACAAGTAGACTTTTTTCTGGGAAAATTAAAAAGATAGCATTCCCGTAATTAGTTATTTCATGTGTGGTATAGCTCAGTAATCTGCTGCAGTTAGCCTTTAAACTGTAGTCGCCCGTATGGAACAAAGTGCTTCAGTTAGTAGATTACTGTGCACAGCAATACACTGTATGTAATGGATGTTTTTGGGGTAAATTGTTACTTGTTCTGAATCATCCTGCTTATTACATGCTCTTTGTCTGTTCGCCAAGACAAACCATCGCTGGAGTTGTTTCAGCTTGGCCTGCTTTTAAGTTGGATGTTGGATGCATTCACTGAGAAGGAAAGAGATTTTCAAACTCCAGTATGTTGATCCCACAGGAATCTTCTTACTGGACGAGTAAAGTACCCTACTGAATGCATTGCAGGCCGCTCTGCTCAAATAGTGAAATGACACTGCTGTAAAAACAGCACTCGCTAATTAAATCTGGTTCTTTCTCATTGAATGAATGGTTGCATTTCTGTAGCATTTTCCTCATACAAACTACTAACCCAATGCACTTTACAATGGGTTGCCTGCACACGTCTCTTAGCACGGGTGGCCCCGTGGGAATAAATGAACCCTAACCCATGATCAGAGCGCCAGCACTCGACCCACTGAGCTGCACAAGAACCACATCTTCCAGAGTTGTTTATCAGTTGAACAACGCATCCATTGACGGGAATTAGCGCTGATTTGGTCATTGTGCAATTCTAGTTTATTTTTTTACCTTCTTCATTTCTCTACTCAACCGTCGAGTCAAGTAAATAATTTATTTATGAAGAACGTTTAAAAAACGAATTGCCGTACAAGTGTCAAACAAATGGACATAGAGCACAGAGTACAAAGACCAGAACACACACACACACACACACACACACACACACACACACACACACACACACACACACACACACACACACACACACACACACACACACACACACACACACACACACACACACACACACACACACACACACACACACACACGCACACACACACACACACAGAGGCATATCATACAGACTCGAAGGCTAAAGAATAAATAGGTTTTCAGACAAGCTTTGAATGTGTCGACGGAGGAGTAGTTCTTTGCCACCCAAGTCCAGGTGATAAAGAACAGCAATGATGGGTCCAAGAAGCACGTTTAATGAAAACTGCACAATTTTGAGACAGTGGTTTTATGTGGAAAAGGAGAGGTAGGCTCACAGGAACAGACCCCTCCACTGGGGGTGACTATGTTAAGGGCAAATATTTTCCATTAAGAAATTCATGGGCTTGTAAACAAGTTAGGTTCTGGGAAGCGTTGTTGTGTCTGGGATGATAAGTAGCCTGTTTGCGGAAGAAATATCTCTCATTTTGTTTCATTGACATACCTCGCTCTCTTTGCCTGCCTAAACAGCTCCCAGATCCCTCACAAAAGCTCAAATACAGAAGTCCCTGTAGTAACCCCTCACCTTACTTTCACTTCTAACCAATTCATATTTCCATATTATGAAGCATGAACCCTTGGTTCATTAGTTGTTGGCTAGTCCGATATTCAGACTCAGAATGTCATTGATTCGAGCGTGTGTGTGTGCGTGCATGCTTGTGTGCATGCGTGTTTGTGTGTGCGTGCGCGCGTGTGTGTGCGTTTGTACTGGTACACATGCATAGGCCTACAGGTGCATACAGTACACTATGTCCATTCTGTGTCAAAGATGAGTCAGTACCCAGTCACTTGCTAGCTTTATAGAGGATGTTTTTAAACTTTTAAGGGCCTCCTGTGAGTAAGGGTAAAGATGCCATTGTGCCAACAGAGAGAGTGCTGAGTCACATCATCCTCTATGTTCTCCTTGCCTTCTTCTCGTCTACGGTACATCATCTTTTCTAGTTCTCTGGAGTGAAAGTGCTTCCTGGAGGCTATATCTCTTGCTCTACTGCTCTCAAAACCACGATGGATACATACAAACTGACTGTCCTTACACACTTTCACATGCTTTTTAAAATGATGTATTCACTGTATGTTCTATTTATTTATAGTAAATGTAAATATGTTTACATGCTACAGTAACTTAGAGAAGGGTTTGTCCAAGACAAAGGAAACACTCAACAGAAAACTCAGGGACAGTGTCTCTATAATGTTCTTAAATATGTTTCTTTCTGTGGTTTTTCCATCCACTCATCTTCCAGAGGTCCAAGTCAATGCTTACAGTCACTAAAATAATGATTCTGAATCGGGCCACTGGAATGAGCTGATTCAGATGCCATTCCAGAATCGCCTGTGAATTGCTCCATTGCATTTTATTGGGAAGGCCTTGGCATATGGCTACCACTCTTCTCATGCTGTTCAACCACACAGTATATATCCACTTGTGTCGTATTGATAGAGTAAAGAAGTGTATTAAGGGTATAAGTGTTTCACTAGTAGCTTAGAAAGGATAGATAAGAGGGTTTGTCACCAAATGTTTGCTGGCAAGCTGGGAGAAAGTGAACGGGTGAACTGTCAAGGTGCCCTTGGGCTGAAGCCCTAATTACTCCAATGGAGCTGCATGCTAACTACTCCAGTGGAGCCACATGCTAACTACTCCAGTGGAGCTACGTGCTAACAACTACTCCAGTGGAGCTGCATGCTAACTACTCCAGTGTAGCTGCATGCTAATTACTCCCCTGGAGCCGCATGCTAACTACTCCCCTGGAGCTGCATGCTAACTACTCCAGCAGAGCCACATGCTAACTACTCCAGTGGAGCCGCATGCTAACTACTCCCTTGGAGCTGCATGCTAATTACTCCCCTGGAGCTGCATGCTAACTACTCCAGCGGAGCCGCATGCTAACTACTCCAGTGGAGCCGCATGCTAACTACTCCAGTGGAGCTACATGCTACCTACTCCAGCAGAGCCACATGCTAACTACTCCAGTGGAGCCGCATGCTAACTACTCCAGTGGAGCCGCATGCGAACTACTCCAGTGGAGCTACATGCTACCTACTCCAGCAGAGCCACATGCTAACTACTCCAGTGGAGCCGCATGCTAACTACTCCAGTGGAGCTACATGCTACCTACTTCAGCAGAGCCACATGCTAACTACTCCAGTGGAGCCACATGCTAACTACTCCAGCAGGGAGCATGTCTATGTTCCCCGGGTCCTATGTTCCCCGGGTTCTATGTTCCCCGCTTTGATTGATTGATTGATTGAAAATATTAGACCACCAGCCCTGATTCCAAACTCTAACCTTAACCAGTTCGAAAGAGGGCCTAAGCTTAACCGTTTGAAACAAGGCGGACATTAATAATTAATAAAATAATAAAAATGTATTAAATGTTCAATCTATTAATCAATCAAAGCGGGGAACATAGAACCCGGGGAACATAGGACCCGGGGAACATAGGGATGATCCCTTCCAGCAGAGCCGCATGTTAACTACTCCAGTGGAGAATGAATGAATGAAAACTTTATTTAACAGATTGCAGAATGGGTACAATACAGTACGGCTCTGTTAACAGAAATGGCTATGGGGCGACAATAATATGTACAAGAGGCATGGTTTCCATCTGTGTCCTTGCTCTGCTGGCAGCGGTTTATTCATTCACATTGACTCATACCACAACAGCTCATGTGTTCTCCTCTCCGGGAGAGGCATGTGTGGGAAGAAGAAAAAGTAGGAGGGAACCAAGACTTATATACTCCCAACCTGGCGTAGACAGTAGAAGCTCCGCCTATAGCGCCCTCCAGTGGACACAGATATATATGCAGTCCAGTGGAGGCTGCTGACCAAATTTTTAGGTGAAGCACAAATTATTATATTATATATTAAATTATATTTTTTAAACATCCCCAACGCTGCAACACCCCCATTCCTCCCAGGTGTCAGGCTCCTCATTCGCTTCCATTCATTTTGGGGACCATGTTTAAATATCATCCTTCTGAAGTATAAATAAACTATACTGCTGTGACGATTTCAATAAAACAGACCATTCTGAGTCAATGTTATGCAGTGGCGTTGCGCAATATGTCGGGGGCCCCCCGCAGGGCAGACCACTCCCCTAAATCAAACCAAGCAGACCATGTACAGTATACAGTGGCTCGGCGGCCCGATCAAACCAAGCAGACCATGTACAGTATACAGTGGCTCGGCGGCCCGATCAAACCAAGCAGACCATGTACAGTATACAGTGGCTCGGCGGCCCCTGATCAAACCAAGCAGACCATGTACAGTATACAGTGGCTCGGCGGCCCGATCAAACCAAGCAGACCATGTACAGTATACAGTGGCTCGGCGGCCCGATCAAACCAAGCAGACCATGTACAGTATACAGTGGCTCGGCGGCCCGATCAAACCAAGCAGACCATGTACAGTATACAGTGGCTCGGTGGCCCCTGATCAAACCAAGCAGACCATGTACAGTATACAGTGGCTCGGCGGCCCGATCAAACCAAGCAGACCATGTACAGTATACAGTGGCTCGGCGGCCCGATCAAACCAAGCAGACCATGTACAGTATACAGTGGCTCGGCGGCCCCTGATCAAACCAAGCAGACCATGTACAGTATGGCTCGGGCCCATCAAAAAATAACACAGTATGCTATGACTGGCCCCTGTAAATGTCCTAACACAACCCCCTCAATGTACAGTAAATGACCAAGTATGGTTTTGTCAATATTCCAATGTACAGTTTTGTTTATACAGTTGTACATTGTCCCCCACCCCCACCTCCAATGTACAGTCCCCCCCCCCCCCTACCCAACCTCCTCCAATGTACAGTTTCTACGTCAAATGTATATACTCCCTTTTCTGGACTATTTTTATATCACAAACAGTACTGTATTTGCAAGTCTGGTACATGTCATAAATGTATAGATGTAGCAGTACTGTCAATCTGTATGTCATGTATGTCATATATGTTATGATGAATTGAAAATGGGGGACCCTGATGTAAACAAGACGAAAGTCTTTCTCTGGTCTGCATCCCCTTAACAATTGTATGTATTGAGCTGTACTGTACTGTACCCATTCTGCAATCTGTTAATAAAGTTTTACAATTCAATTCATTTCAATTCACGGCAGAATGTGTAGACAATAGACAGACAGTGAAAACAAAGTTCTCCTCCAAGTCCTGTGGGTATTGTCTCCTCAACGTTTCTGCAGATGAGCGAATTGCAGTTCTGCTCAATGAATGAATCCGAGAGGAATCCGAATTTCCCCTCTAACTAGTGCTATATGCTTCATTGCATCATTAATAAAGTTTTCAATCAATCAATCAAACAATGCCGTTTGTTTAGACATTCACAAGACTTGCATAATGTTACAACTGCACAGCGGCAGTTTAAACAACAACATTATTATTGTCCCTTACCTTAGATGCGCCGCGCCTGCTGCATGCATCCCACAACGTCATCTTTTCCATTCATTCATTCCAGATAGGGCCATGGAGAGGCATTGTTGTTATTGATATCATCTTCATCAATGCCATCAGCCCTGTTTAGACATTCACAAGACTTGCATAACGTTACAACATAATGTTAGCTAGCAAGCAAGCAAGCTAGTCGACAATATCTCCTTCCTCCATTGCAACGCTATCTACAGTACTAGAGAATTCAAAGTGCCCGCGAGGCGATGACGTTGTTGTTGTTGTCACGTTTAGCTTTTATCGCAGGTGTATATATATATCATCAAACGATGCACAATAAGTTCATGAACAATAACAAAACACTCCACCCTGGGCCTGATAGCTGCGGTGGTAGCCCTTTAGCTACGTTAGCTCCAACAAGTTATCTTCTTAAACTGAGATAAAAATTATTTTGAAAACAAGCTCGCTGCAGAGCCGCAGTACGGCACAAGAGAAACCATTATCTGATTGGGCCACAAGGCTGTCAATCATGCTAGCTGCAGAGCCGCAGAGCAGCAAAAGAGAAACCATTAGCTGATTGGATAACAAGGCTGTCAATCATTCAATCCACCATTCAATGGCAAGAGTTTAACTGCACAGACCGTGCTTAGATGACGTTAATAGCCTATTTTGATTGGCTATTATTTATTATTTATTTAACCCTGGTCAACCTGCGCAGATATTCTGCACGAATAATTACTGCAGTGCAGGCCTGCTCAGAGCGGACAATTTTGGCCATTTCTGAAGAAAAAAAAATTCACTGGCATTTTTTTACAGAGGAAAACATTTATAATAAAAAAATAATAATAATAATAATTAAAAAAAAATATATATATATAGATATGTAAATTATAATAATTATGAATTATGAGTGAATTTGTATTTCACGTGTTGTCATAGAGAAACCTCCACTGATGCAGTCATGGGAGTAGTAGAGGGCAATTACAGTTAGTTACAACCATACATACACCCTCTAGATTCAACACTCCCACTTATGGTTGCTTAGTACACTGTATGAACTCTTCAAAACAATTTACAAAGAAAATAACACAGTCGTAGAACATCAAAAAGAGTATGGCAGTCAATATTTACACACCAAACATGACCTCTGCAAATCTCCTCAGTTTCAATTTTGAAGCAGGCTTCGTCATAGCGTCTGCCATGTCATCTGTTGGACAATAAACCAGTGTCATCCTTTCTTCTCTGATGACAGATCTGATGAAATGGTACTTTATATCCATATGCTTACACCTCTGTCGACACACAGGGTTTCTCGCAATGGCAATAGTACCCTGGTTGTCCTCATAAACAACAGTTTTCTTATATACATAGTTATCCATCCCTCCGAGCAGTTGTTCTAGATAAATACACTCCTGTATCGTCATGGCCAGGGCCATGTATTCGGCTTCACAAGTTGACAGTGCCACTGTGGGCTGCTTCTTTGTTTTCCATGAAACCAGTGAGCTGTTTGTGTTTAAACTAACACAGTATCCAGTAGTACTTCTTTTATCTGTGATGTCAGCAGCCCAGTCTGCATCACTGTAGGCTTTAAGCCCTAAGCCTCCGCTGCTCTTTCTGAAACAAAGTAGTTTATCTACTGTACCTTTGAGATAACGAAAAACATGTTTTACCGTGATCCAGTGTTCCTCTGTGGGATCAGCAAAGTGCTGTGACAACTTACTCACTACAAAACATAGGTCAGGGCGGGTACATGTTGTTAAGTAGATGAGGCTACCCACGGCTTCCCTGTACATTTTCACATCTGTCAGTTTCTGAGCATCCTCCTGATAATCAAGTTTCTGATCACATGGTGTTTCCCTTGTTCTACATTCCTGCATGTCAAAACGTTTCAGGATCTTTTCCACATATATCTTCTGGGATACTTCTGGGCAATTACAGTTAGTTACAACCATACATACACCCTCTAGATTCAACAGGCTCAATACACACAATTGTTAAGGGGATGCAGACCAGAGAAAGACGTTTGTCTTGTTTACATCAGGGTCCCCCATTTTCAATTCATAGTGACATTTATGACATACACAACATACATGACATCATGACATTTATGGCATAGGAACATACATGACATACAGGTATATAGTACTGTTACATTTGTGACATATACGATATGCAAATATACAGTACTATTACCCATAGATCTTAACAGAGAATATATACATGATGGGGAGGAGGAGACTGTACATTAGGAGGGGGTGGGTGGGTGGGAGAAAAAATATACATACAGTGGGGAGAGAATACATATGGTGGGGAGGAGACTGTCTATTAGGAGGGGGGGGGGGGGGTTGGTTGGACATTTACGGTGGCCAGTTTCGAATTGCGAGCTACATGCTAACTACTCCAGCGGAGGTGCATGCTAACGGGAGCATGTCTATGTTCCCCGGGTCCTATGTTCCCCGCTTGATTGATTGATTGAAAATGTTAGACCACCAGCCCTGATTCCAAACTCTAACCTTAACCAACTTCGAAAGAGGGCCTAAGCTTAACCAGTTCGAAACAAGGCGGACATTAATAATTAATAAAATAATAAAAATGTATACAATTTTCAATCTATTAATCAATCAAGCGGGGATCATAGGACCCGGGGAACATAGGGATGATCCCCATGCTAACTACTCCACGGGAGCTTCATGCTAACTACTCCAGTGGAGCTACATGCTAACTACTCCAGGGGATCCGCATGCTAACTACTCCAGCATAGCCGCATGCTAACTACTCCACGGGAGCTACATGCTAACTACTCCAGTGGAGCTGCATGCTAACTATTCCAGCAGAGCTGCATACTAACTACTACATGGGAGCTACATGCTAACTACTCCAGTGGAGCTGCATGCTAACTACTCCAGCGGAGCAGCATGCTAACTTAGGGTGACCAAACGTCCTCTTTTGCCCGGACATGTCCTCTTTTCACGCAGTTTTTTATTATTATTATAAATTCATGAAAATTTCCGGGTTTCATTGTTTTTCACGGCATTTTGCAAGCGTCTGAAGGCTCTGGGCTGCATTTTTCACAGAACATATAAATGACAGAATTAAAGCTCTATTTGTTGCCGTTCAAATGCCACCTCACTCGACAAAATCCGTGCCTCGGTTCTCGAGTTACATGCCGATATGTCAGGTGTGCAACTTTTTACGTGCGTGCGTCAGATTATCACCCCGGACTCCCGAGGCTCCAGAACTGTCAATCATCCGCCGTCAAGTTCAAGTTCAAGTTCAAGTTCTTTAATAGTTGTCATACAGAAGTACAGAATACTTTCATACAAAATGCTTCTTACTGTTACGCTCCAGAGACTGTGCTAGACAAGATAGTATCAAATAACATAATAACATAATATAGCATGAATTTAGAAGAAGAAAATGAGGTCACAGTGTTCGGTATAGACATATGTACAATGTTCTGAGTTACCATATAATATACAATACACAATACTATGCAGTGTACTAATGTACAGTACTATCTAGTGCAAAGCAGAAATGGGATGAGGTACAATTTTAGGTACAATTTACAGTAAGGTGTACGAGTTGTAGTGCAATCCTTCATCCATAAATATAAAGTGTGGGGAGTGGGTGCTACAGTGTGTTTGTTTAAAGTGGGTGTGTGCTATAAGTGTGTGGAGTGGGTGCTACAGTGTGTTTGTTTAAAGTGAGTGTGTGCGTGTGGATGTGTGTGCTATGTGCGTTTGGTGGTTGTTGTTGTGTAGTGTTCATTCATTGTTCGTTTAGCAGCCTGATGGCCTGGGGATAGAAGCTTCTTCTGAGTCTTTCTGTGCTCGCCTTGAGACTCCTGTATCGCTTGCCTGACCGCAGCAGTTCAAAGAGGCAGTTGTTCGGGTGACTGGAGTCTTTAATGATTCTCTTAGCCTTGCCCTTGCAACGCTTGTAGTAAATGTTCTGGAGGGTGGGGAGCCCCCCTCCAATTGTGCGTTCGGCTGAACGTGTCACTCTTTGTAGTCAGCGTTGTAACTTGTAGCCAACAATGAGTGTAGCTTTCCAATGATATCCCATGTGGGGGTGTGCGAATCAGGGATCTAGGTGAATATTGACGAGCGAAGACAGGAAGTGATAAAATTCGGAATGAATTTACTTGGATGAGGAAATGGAGAGCTTTTTTCTTGACACACGGTTTACCTGGATGTCTCTAGAAGACTCATTTCTGAACGGATTTTTATAAAATTTGGACCTCTACTACATATGACTTCAGGCTATGGATTTATTTTGGAATATTGCAACTACTACAGAAAAACGCGAGTACACAAGTTCAAGTTCAACTCAACTTCAGCCCTATGTTACTCTATTTCATTAGCACTAAAAGTGATTTTTCTTTATTGTGTAAGCAACTTCAGGATGTTATCTTTCAAAATAGACCAGACTTATGCATGTGCTATAAGCATAAAGTATAAGATAAGATAAGATAAGATAAGATATTACTTTATTAATCCCCTTGGGGAAATTCCAATGACACACACATACAGCTCAACGTCTCATTAATAATAACACATCACAATCATTAAATGTTTACAGTAACAATGGCACAGCATAAATTCAACAGACATGTACATTTGTTGACACATGTCATCTACAGAAGGCCTGAGACGGCGTATGCGATAGTCGGCAGCAGCAACACTAAGTAGTAAAACAAGGCATCGTCGCGCCAGGTGGCGGGAGGGAGGGAGGGATGGAGGGAGGGGAGGGATGGGGGAGGCTGGGGGACAGGAGTTGGGTTATGAAACAGTCTTAGGGCCCCCCCTCCAACGCGCGTAGGAGGCAGCCATCCTAGATAAGGCGTAGGCGCCAGGCATACTCGCGGAGGGAGGAGTGGGTAGAGAATGGGGGTGGAGGGAGGGGTGGGGGGCGGGGGCCTCATCAATCTTATCGCCCCCAGACAGCACAGCTCGTTCCTCCTTCCCTGGAATCGCTTCCCTGGAATCGCTCCCCTGCACCGACCTCAACCTTGGTTGGTTTCACAGCAGAATGGGATAGGGGGGGGGGGTGATACATGCAGCTTAAGGCAAATTGCAGGTATATGGTCAAAATTGGGTTAATTTAGTTTAATCATCATCACCATCATCATACCCCCTATTAGCACGGTATGGTGGCATATTTATTTTCACGTCTCTAATTTCCGTCGTGATGTCCAGAATGGCCTGAGACCGCGACAGTTCCTCTGCGTGGTTAGTAACAAGTCTCTCAAGAATTGTCTTCAAGCACGATTGTTCATCTACATGATAGATTTCGCACCGAATTTATGGTGTATCCCGCCTGATAGCTCCCAAGAGGGCATAATGGGTCATCCGCATTTTGCCTCCTCGTCGAGAATATGCGATTAATCGCTGTAAAAGCCCAGCTTATTAGATCCATATTACGGTCAAAAGTAGAGTTGATTCTGCTGTAAAAAGAAAAAGAAACGGTCAAAAACGGCCGAGCGTCTCCAGCGAGGGGCAGATCCAGGCTCTGGGGAAAGGAGCTGTAGAGGGCTGGTACGGACGTTACAAAACAACAAGCTTTACAAAAAAGGTATGCACTACTACTACTCCAGTGGAGCTGCATGCTAACTACTCCAGTGGAGCCACATGCTAACTACTCCAGTGGAACTGCATGCTTGCTCAGGGGCCCACAGAAGAGGATTGTGATTGTACTGGGCAATTCCCAGATGTGTAAATAATATGTGTAACTGTATGAGTGTAAAGAAGGGTGACCTTAATGTCCAATTATTGCGGGAAAGTCCCGCATTTTAGCCCTTTGTCTCGTGTCCTGCAACAAAAGACAATGTCCTGCATTTCTCCTATATAAAAATGTTAAATATATAAATTCTTATTGTTTTATCTAGTTATAATCACCAACCATGTGTAGCAGGGTGGATTATCCCTGCTTCGTGGGAACGGTTGCTGGCAGTCACGAGGTAGCTGGACACAGTAGAGCTCCGTCTGACTGCACCCTCGTCTTTGGGCCTGGAGCGTCGACTGGAGGCTGGTAGTGTGAGTGGATGGGGCCCAGGATTTACCAACCTGGTCTGGTACTCTGGTCTTCCTTCCCTGCAGCAGGGTGGTCAGCAGTACTCCCCAACACGCTCCCACTTCCCCCAGTTGCTCCTTAGACCCTCCCACACCTAGTGACTGAATTGTAATTAAATACTCTGAGTTCCCCCCGCAAGCAGTACCCTCCCTCAATGACCCTAGAAACCTTACAATGAAGCGGGAAAGGTGGAATAGGAAAGGGTTAATTATATTAACGTTACCCACACCAAAAGGATTGTCAACCGGCCCTACGATAGACACACACACGAATCTCCCATCCAATTCTTTAATGTTATATACTGGTCAGTTACAATGATCTACTACTAGTGACCAATTTGACGGAAGTCCCACTATAGTACCGTTGGTAACTCCATACCTCATAAACACGTATATTATACACCCACCTCTGGGTTAATATCAGGGATAATATACTTCAATGTGTTTGACTCATCACCCACGTCTGGGTGTTCACCCTGTATAATATCTCAAAAGGCTTTAATTATACGGCAAGAATAATACCTCTCTAGGCTTTATTCATAATACACCAGGTCTGTAACTTCTCCACAGAGAAAGGGTAACTGGATGGGAAAATATTATTAAACACCAACACGGTATCACACTCAAAGGAAATGAACAGAAAACAAAAGTGTGGGCCCACTAATACCTTGTAAAAGCCCTATTCTAATGCCGGCATATATTGTTTGGGGTTCCCCTTATACCCTGTAATAGCAACGCTGACTTCGCCCGCGGGCTGCACCACACTGTGTACGGTGTAAGGCTCCGGAGCATAGACGCTCATTTATACTCATCCAAAATGGCCGCCTCGCCGCGCCACTGTTGTCCCGAAGGCAAGATGGCGTCGAACACTCTCGCCGAGGACACCAGCAGGCGGGGCCGGAGCAGGGAGGCAGTGCTGGCTGAGAGTGTGTGCTGGGCGATGACGACCTCTGCTGGACGGGGCGAACTCCCGTAGGCTGCCGGCAGTCAGGTGTAGATCTGGTCGCAGGTAACCGGGGCAGACTGGTTGTAGGTCCACGCGCGTATCTGGGCTCGCACTCTATACCGTCACACTGTAACTACTATAACCCGACTACTAAGGACTCAGATATGCTGTTAGCCGCACGCTACTTATACCGCACACAGTAACTACTATAACCCGATAACGGTAGTGCTTTGTTCTGTACCGTTTGCTCACACACTATCGCTGGTACTTCTAGGATATCACGTCAACTAGCAAGTACTTCCTATCACCCGTCGCTATCCCACGGGGCCCTTCAACATAACTTCTGCAACAGGGCTCTTCCAGAGCACACGCCCGTTGCGACTGTTCGTGGTCAAGTTCACTGCCGAAGAGGGTCATCTTCCATCTCTTGCCTCCATATATCTCCTCCCATCTCTCTCCGACACTCTCTGCCTGCTATCGCCCCCTGCTGGTCCCGCCTACTAGCTCCACAGGGAAAAGGACTGCAGAATAGAATCCAGCAATGCCGCTTATAATCCATATTCCAGCGATAGAAGAAGGAGACGCTTGTGTCATTGTTCGTACGAATATCAATGAAACTAATTAGAATGTCTTGGTGCAGAAAGGGGAGACAAAAAGGCAAGTCAGCAGTTCTGAATAATAGACAATATTTTCAGGCTGCTACACATGCACCGATGCCCCAAAAGTAGCCTAGCCTATACACCAGCGTCTCCCTACTTAGCAGTGCCACGTCACGCTGGGACAGAGAGATGCACTGCTGGCCACTGTGAGTTGTGTTGTCGCATGTAGTTTGAGTACAGTAGACTACAGCTGGCACTTTCAGTTGCACTGACCTCTGCCGATGTTCTCTTTGGCAAGGAACCTGCTGAAGGACATCCAGCTGGTCCCCTTCTTCCTAAATGCCTTTGAGGAGAGGATTCCCTTTACAGACCAGAGACATTGATACAGATACAGATACAGATATACAGATACAGATTTGTATATATTTTTAATCACTATTGGACTACATTTTAAATAGGCTAAGCGATTTTGACAATACAAAAGCAAGTCTACAGGCAAACAGAGCAGAGTAGAAAGGTTGGATCTCGTATGTGTTATGGGAAATGTTAAAGGACAAAATGATGAGCCGTTTGTATAAATCATTCTGAGTCGTTATTAAAAATAGAAATCTGTGGCCACAAAATGAAAGTTCAGTTTACAAACAGGTCACAATGATGTCTGCAGGTCACATGAAATTAGATGATCGCCGTTGCTAGCAGCTACTAACCATGTAAGTACTGAACAGGTAAAATAGAGACTGAATGGCAAATGACGGTAGGTCTGAAAAACACAGGTAAATTCTCCCGACTCACAGTCCCTCATTCCCGCCTCCTTGTGAGAAAAAAAACCCTTATAGTACAGACAAACTATTTTGGAACAGTTACTATATATATAGTCAAGAAAGCATTTAGTCATACTTAAAGTTTAAAGTGCTTTACTTGCATTGAACATTGCATTGAACATTGAACATTGAGGAGACATCATTAGAAAGCACAATGTATGTTTCCATAGTTACGCAGATGACACACAATTGTACATCTCCGCTGAACCAAATGATCACACAGCTATAAACTCCATTTCCGCCTGTCTCTTAGCAATAAACAAATGGATGACGAACAACTTCCTAAAATTAAATGAGGGCAAAACTGAAATCCTACTAGTCGGTCCTATAACAAAAAGAGAAATGTTACAGAGCAATATGGGGCAACTTACTCCTTGGATCAAACCCGAAGTTACAAGTAAGTAACCTACACTGGCTTCTGGTAACATTTAGAATTGATTTCAAGGTCCTCCTCCTTATATACAAAGTATAAACATTGCGATCATCTACTACTGGTCTATTGAAGGTTCCAAGCCACAGTCTAAAGAAAATCAGGGATGCAGCCTTTGCTAACTATGCACCAAAGTTATGGAACACACTACCTATGGACATTAGGGAAGCTAGATCTCTTAATATTTTCAGAAATAAGCTAAAAACGTACCTCTTCACCATAGCCTTCTAATACACCCCGCTGTTGATTGTACTGTAGCACTATTTTACTCTGCCCATTCTATTGCATAATTTTACTATCTATTCTACTATTCTATTATTGCACTGTATTATTGGTGTGCAAACCAGTCAACTTACAAAAAAGAGCCTGTTGGAGGATTTCAACAAGATAAATGCAGTGCAAAATATTTCACTATAATATTTCAAAGCGAAGTAAAAAATATTATAATAATTATTTGATCATGTTAAATGATCATTTGATCATGTTAAAAAAGGGAAAATAAAAAACATTTGTTAAAAAAAAAAAAAAAAACCTTGCCCTACTGATAGTGGTCTAGATACGCCGATGGAGCAGTGCCTTCCTCGTCCATGAACCCCATGAAAAGTACCCTCATACCCTAGTTTTCCTTAGAAAACACTCGAGATTGGGATTCTTGCAGGAAGGCTATTTCGGTTTTAAGATGTTTTAGGCGGGAGAATATTCTACCTCTCTTGACTTGGCCATTGATGCCTTTGACGTTCCAAGAGACAAATCTTAGACTTGCTCCTCTCTTATTCGATGCATTAGCCATATTCAGATATCAGGGTATGTGATGAAGTAGCATAGGATCTTGTTGAAAGGAGGCGAGGAGAGAGGACAAAACTAACACAGACAAAACTAACACAAACAAACTTGTAGGATCTAACACCCAAATTCCCTGACACCCAAACACTCCTTGCGGAGAACATATACACATACTTACACCTCCCTAAGCTTGTCCTAGAACTAGCAGCAGGGCTCCAATTACTGTGTCACTTCCGTATGACATAATCACGAACATTCTTGAGCAAACTAGGCTCCTGTCTTATTCACAGTTATGTCCATTTAATTATATTAGAATAGACCATATGAAAGCCAACAATATCAACACCCCTGGGTAGGGAAACAGGTCAAACAGGGTCAAATGAATAGCCTATGGCAGCCCTATTGGACTATATCAGATAGAAAAAAAAAGATAAAAATAAATGTATAATAAAAAAAAATATATATATATATATATATATATAATAATAATAATAATAATAATAATAATAATAATAATAATAATAATAATAATAATAATAATAATAATAATAATAATAATAATAATAATAATAATAATAATAATAACAACAATAATAAAAAAAAATAATAAAAATAAAAAAATCTATTAGAAGAGAGAATATATATATATGTATAATAATATCATTAACAAAAAATATAAAATAGGAGTGAAACCATAAATAATAATACAAAAAAGGGGTATTATATATAAAAAATGGAAAAGTCAAAATAGAGTAAGTAACAACAAAATCAAGATTTATTTATAAATAAATTATTATTATTATTATTATTATTATATCCAAATGTATATCTAAGTTGTATATATACCCATATATCTACATATGTATATTCATACACATACACCTGTTCTTATACAAAATAATAATACTCAAGTAACATATTTAAATATCCTTAATAATTATAACCATAGCAGTGATAATAAGGTCCTAAGAACTAGAACTAGCAGCAGGGCTCCAAGTACTGTGTCATTTCCGTATGATATAATCACTAACATTTTTGAGCATACGAGGTTCCTGTCTTATTCACAGTTATGTCCATTTAAGTATATTAGAATAGACCGTGTGAAAGCCAACAATATAATAATAATAATAATGCAGGACCTGTTCAGAGGTCTTTAATTGGCATGCAATTATCCTCAACGTTTAGCGATTAGCACACACGGTTAGCACACACACACACCGGAACACACACGCATGCATTGTCTCTTGTAGGATCGCCGATGCGATTCGTCTCTGCGATTAACCCATCCCGTCGCCCTAACCCCCAAGGGCAGCCGGGAGCAGACAGGCGTCGGCGAGGGCCGCGCCAGGGGACCAATCCATGTGCTCCTGCCCGTCTTCGTCAAGGACGCCACAGCGTTAGCGATCTGTTGTTGTGCATGTTTTTCCATTGGGTTTATCTTATCGGGGGGGAAACCCTTGCGAGCACGGGGAGAACATGCAAACTCCACACAGAAAGGCCTGGGAGATACCCCACCTGGGTACCTGGCATCATGGAAACCTGGTCCCCAAGCGGGAATCGAACCCTGGACCTTCTTGCTGTGAGGCGACAGTGTTATATCAACCCCCCTGGGTAGGGAACCAGGTCAAACAGGGTAAAGTCAAATGAATAGCCTATGGCAGCCCTATTGGACTATATCAGATAGACAAAATAGAGATACAAATAAATTTATATAAAAAAAAAAATTATAATAATAATAATAATAATAATAATAATAATAATAATAATAATAATAATAATAATAATAATAATAATAATAATAATAATAATAATAATAATAATAATAATAATAATAATAATAATAATAAAATTTGAAAATCTATTAGAAAAGAGAATATATATATATATATGTATAATAATATCATTAACAAAAAATATAAAATAGGAGTGAAAACAAATAATAATAGTACAAAAAAGGGGTATTATATGTAAAAAATGGAAAAGTCAAAATAGAGTAATTAACAACAAAATCAAGATTTATTTATAAATAAATTATCACTATATCCAAATGTATATCTAAGTTGTGTATCTACATATGTATATTCATACACATACGCCTGTTCTTTTTTTTTTTTTTTTATTGGTCTTTTTTCCCCCTCCATTTTCCTCCGATTTTTCTCCCATCCCAATGTTAGTCGTATGCCAATTCCCAGTCCCTTCCTGATCGCTGCGCACTTACCCCCCACAGTCAGATCATCTGGGAGAGTGGAGGCTACCACGTGCTTCCTCCGACACACGTCCAGCCAATCACCGCTTCTTTTCACCTGGCAGCGCGGATTCTCATTGAGAGGGCGTAGCGTGTGGGAGGACCACACTATCCCC
The DNA here is from genome assembly GCF_963971535.1 of Notolepis coatsorum. Classification (NCBI taxonomy): domain Eukaryota; kingdom Metazoa; phylum Chordata; class Actinopteri; order Aulopiformes; family Paralepididae; genus Notolepis; species Notolepis coatsorum. Next base: position 93,179,124 of record NC_140174.1, on the reverse strand, counting down.
CTCACGTCCAATCCGCGCTTAGCAGGCGCCCCGACCGAACTGTAGGAGTCGCTGTTTACAACGACCCGGACCCACCCCGCCAGCTTCTCCCACCCTCTGATACAGCCAATTGTATCAGTGCAGACGGCCAGCCAAGCTGGTGACAACCCCGGAGCTGTGAGCTGGATTCGAACAGGCGAATCGAGCTCACAGCTCCGGGGCTGGTGACGAACGCAATCTCCGCTCGGCCACCTAACCGCCCACGCCTGTTCTAATACAAAATAATAGTACTCAAATAACATATTTAAATATCCTTAATAATTATAACCTTAGCAGTGATAATAAGGGGGAGGGGAGAGGACGAGCATTTGAGCATCTGCACGCATGCATGCTCGCACCCACCCCTCCATACGTCCATCCATACCCACACCCACATCATTCCTTTTGTTCGCATGTGTACATGCGCGCGTGTACATACGCCTGCACGGATAGTACATGTCGAGGGCCCGGCGCGAGAGACACCCCCAATTACCGCTTGACAGAGCTCATAGACAGCTTCAAGATTATAACGGATTCCATCTCCCATGCCCCGCGCCAAGCCCTTGACACACACACACGAACAATCCCACACACACATTGATGCGCGCACACATTTCCACCCAAACACATCAATTTGGCTGAAACGCTAGACCCCCCCCCCCCCAAATGCTCAGGTGGGAGGCCCTGCGTCCCCGCCATTAACGTATACATTAAATGAAGGTACCCACACACAGATCCTCACACATGGATCCGCGCATGGTGTATGTGCGCGCACACACACACACACACACACACACACACACACACACACCTCAATTGGCTGAAACGCGAGAAATAGCCTTCCTGCAAGAATCCCATCTGACCACAAAGGATCATCAAAGTTAGAAAGCCTCTTGGGTTGGACAAACCTTCCATTCCAATTTCAGTAGTAAAGCAAGGGGTACAGCTATTTTAATACATAAAACAGTACAGTTGAGACCAACTAAGGTTACTGCAGACCCCCAGGGCAGGTTTATTATAGTTTCAGGATCCCTTAATAATGTCATGGTAGTGCTAGTTAATCTATATGCACCCAATTGGGATGACGCAGCATTCATAGGAAAAGTAATAGCGTGTTTACCTGATTTGAATTCTCACCATTTGATTTTGGGGGGCGACCTCAACTGTGCAATAGACCCACGGCTAGACAAATCTAATCCAAAGAATGTCTCTCCCTCTAAATGGCAAAATCAATTACATCATTTGTGACCCAAATAGGATGTGTGGACCCATGGCGTTTTTTTTAATCGGAGTAAAAAACACTTTTCTTTCTACTCTCAGGTCCATAAAACATTCTCTAGAATTGATTATTTCTATATTGATAAATATTTCATTCCGGCTGTCAATAATACAGAATACTCAACTATAGTGATATCGGATCACGCCCCCATTGCTACTTGACATCGCATTCTCACTCCTACAAAAATCACGCCCCCCTTGGAGGTTAGACTGCACATTGTTAAGTGATGATGGATTCTGTCAAACAATATCCAAGGTGATTGACGAATTCCTTATAACCAATAACCATGACAGCATATCCCCATCCCTACTCTGGGAGACCTTAAAGGCGGTAGTTAGAGGAGAGATTATATCCTACTCTGCAAGACAAAACAAACTGAGAAAACAAAAACAGGAACAGCTCATGGAAAGTATTGCAAAATTAGACAGAAAATTATCAGTATCCCCAACCCCTGAATTAGACAAGGAAAGACAAAATCTCCAAATGGAATATAATTTACTTTCAACTCGTGAGACTGAAAAACTACTTTTAAGATTACGTGGGTCTTTCTACGAACATGGGGAAAAGGCAGGGCGCCTTTTGGCACACCAAATTAAGAGTAGATCGACATCCCAACAAATTGAACAAATAAGGACTCCCTCCGGATAACTCACAGTCATCCCATCTCTTATTAATGAGACGTTTAAAACATTCTACTCCGAGCTTTATACCTCACAAACCCCTGCGGATGATACAGACATGACAAGGTTTCTTGACAACCTGGAATTCCCATCCATAACCCACACGCAAGCGAGCGAAATAGACCAACCTCTAGAACTTGGTCATATAGCAGACTCGATTGGACTGATACAAAGTGGCAAGGCCCCTGGCCCAGATGGCTATCCAATAGAGTTCTATAAAAAATGCATAGATAAATTAACCCGCCTCCTGTTAAAAATGTTCAATCACTCTCTGGACCAAGGGGCTCTGCCTCCAACTCTCACTGAGGCCTCAATAACCTTGCTATTAAAACCGGGTAAAGAACAATCTGACTGCAGCTCCTACCGCCCTATCTCCCTTTTAAATGCAGACTATAAAATCCTAGCAAAAACACTAGCCATGCGGCTAGATTCGGTTATGCCAGGTATCATATCATTAGACCAAACAGGGTTTATGAAAAACCGCAACTCCTTCTCTAATATCTGGCGCCTTTTAAATATTCTTCATTCTCCTGCATCCGGTGAGACACCAGAGGTGGTGGTCTCCTTGGATGCGGAGAAAGCATTTGATAGGGTGGAGTGGGGGTATCTGCTAGAGGTCCTTAATAGGTTCCGTATGGGTCCCAAATTTATTTCTTGGATAACACTTTTATACTTGGCACCTAAAGCATCTGTGAGTACTAATGGGATGATATCCCAGTACTTCACTCTTGGTAGAGGTACCCGCCAGGGATGTCCTCTGAGTCCTTTGCTATTTGCCGTAGCAATCAAACCTTTATCTATTGCGCTCAAATCCGCCAACTCCAATCAAGGAATCTTTAGATATGGTTCGGAACATATACTCTCCTTGTATGCAGACGACTTATTATTATTCATTTCTGATCCACTGTCTACCATCCCTCAGACTATCGGACTGCTGAATAGATTCGGAACCTTTTCAGGTTACAAACTTAACTTTTCAAAGAGTGAATGCTTCCCAGTGAATAATCTAGCCTTACAGATCCATGAAAAGCAATTCCCCTTTAAGATATCTAAAGACAGTTTTAAGTATTTGGGAGTGAACATATGTCGTACATTTTCAGACCTTATCGAGAATAATTTCTCACCCCTAATAGCCAAGCTTAAATTAGACCTGGAGAGATGGAATAGCTTACATATAACTATTGCGGGGAGGGTAAACTGCATAAAAATGAATGTGCTTCCATGTTTTCTATAACTTTTTCAATCGCTTCCAGTCTTCTTACCCAAATCCTTTTTTACTAAAGTAAATGCACTGATTTCCCATTTTATATGGGGAGGCAAGCCCCCCAGAATCAAAAGAGAGTTCTTACAGAGGCCTAGAGAGGGTGGGGGATTGGCACTCCCTGATATAAGAAACTACTATTGGGCAGCCAACATCCACAAGATGATTTTATGGACCCAAGAACCGGCACTGAGTTGGTGTGAATCTGAAGCAGGATCCTGTCAGTCTACCTCACTATTGGCTCTGCTCTCATCTGAATTGCCAATCTGGCCGACCAAATTTTCAAGAAACCCAATTGTTGTATCGACTTTGAAAATATGGCTTCAATTCAGGCGCGCCTCTGGACTCCTTGGGTTCTCCAGCCACAGCCCCATTTGCAACAACCACCTCTTTATCCCTCCCCACACTGATGCAGCCTTTTTGACCTGGCAAAGGTCAGGCCTAGTTAGAGTGAGGGACCTATACACCAATAAGGTTTTCTGTAGTTTTAGCGATCTGTGTGAAAAATTTGGCCTCCCGAGATCTCATTTATTTCGATACTTTCAAGTTCGAAACTGGGTTAAACAACACAATACCTCCTTCCCTATTATCTCCAACTCAGTAATTGACACAATGGACATCCCCACAAATCAAAAAGGTCTTATATCAAGGATTTACACCCTGATCTCCCGTAACACAGAAACATGTCTTGATAAAATCAAAGAGGACTGGGAAAAGGAATGGGGTGATGCTATAGATGAGAATATTTGGAATGGAGTATTGGCCAGAGTAAATGATAGTACACCCTGTTCCAGGCTCAATCTGATGCAATTTAAGGTGGTCCATCGCATCTACTTCACAAACTCTAAACTCGCCAAAATATATCCCAATATTACAGACTCTTGTAATAGATGTCACATGTCCCCAGCAAATATGACGCACATGTTTTGGTCTTGTCCCCGCCTACACAGCTTTTGGACAACTATTTTCAAACACCTCGCTGAGGCTTTCGACATGGAGCTAACTCCCAGTGCAGAAATAGCCATCTTTGGAGTCTTATCAAGACCGGATCACCAAGGGGTTAGGAGAAGAACAATAGATAGAATTGCCTTTGCATCCCTACTAGCACGCAGAAGGATCTTGCTAGAGTGGAAATCACCAGCAGCCCCCAAAGCATCCCTATGGCTTAAAGATCTCATGTTCTTTCTAAATCTGGAGAAAATCAAATACAACCTAAGGGGGTCTAGTGAAAAGTTTGAAATAGTATGGGGCCCTTTTATTGGTTACATAGCCAAGCTAAAGACACTAGGATAATGAGAAGGAAGGATGAGTGAGAGAGATATGTGTTTGTATGTTCTATGTTTCCTGTTGTGTATTTGTAGGATTGGGCAAGATAGGGGAGGGAAAATGGGAGGGAGGGGGAGGGTTCGTACAAGGTCCTTGAAATGCTTAATACTTGTATTTTGACACAAGGTAGCTCTAACTGTCGGAGATTGGCTTTGAGCCATAAATATTGGATCCGACTAAAGGTGTATTTTTTACTCTTTATTAATTATTATTATACATTTTTGCTATAGAAAACAGCACTTAAAAGTGAACTGTATCCCTTTTATTTTTTAATTCTCTTTTTTGAGAAAGTCCTTGAATTTAATTTTGCAATGTCTGTGGGAACCCAGGAGGGAGGGGGGAAGGGCGAAAATACAAAATATGCCATTCAATGTGTAATGTATCCAACTGTACCTTTGATGACTAATAAATAAATGTAAAAAAAAAAAAAAACACGAGATTGACCAGGTAAAAATAATTAAAGATAATCAACCCCTGTGAAACATACTGTCTCTTGTTCCTTTTTTGGCAGGATCACCTATTCACAGCGTTCCAAAGGACCTTTGAAAACCCCAAAAAAAAAGCGATTGTACAATCCCACTGCACAGTCCCAATTCCTGCTCCTTTGTGAAAAGCAATGCCTCAAATACAGAGACTGCAGATCGAAACTAGCGCTATATATATATATATATATATATATAATTTTGAAGCCCAAAAAAAACCCACCCCCCTTCTTCGGGATGCAGACTTGAACTCAACATCTTTTATTATACTCGTGGGTAGGTAGCCCCTGCACCCCATCTATAGGGCACGAGTCTAATCTAATACTTTCGGGACGTACCAAGATTGAGAAACTATAGAAAAAACCATCGCCAGTCTACCAAGCACACAGTAATATACACAAAACAAATAGCTCTGACAGGCACCATGTTCTAGTTTTAGACCTCTAATTTTACATTTAAAAACACAAATGCTTTAAACAGAAATCAGAATGTCAACAGCTCACCGAGTGTCCCTTATCACACGTCCACAAAGGTCCATGCCGGAGGTGACAGCCAAGTGGACGGCGCAGCAGTACTCTCCCCTCCCAGTGCACGGAGGAGGTCGAGACAGGGTAGCACTCTCCTGGAATCCCAGGATTCACCTTCTCTGCAGAGTCCGTTTGGCGGCCGACCTCAACACCCATCGGTTTAAAAAAAATCTCGTCGCCATCTGTTATGGGAAATGTTAAAGGACAAAACGATGAGCCGTTTGTATAAATCATTCTGAGTCGTTATTAAAAATAGAAACATAGTTTATTTCATCTGTGGCCACAAAATGAAAGTTCAGTTTACAGTCAGAGACAACATGTGTTCACACACTGAATCTGACCAGCAAAGTGACCAAGAGGTCTGGTCACACCGTACATTATACACAGAAATAGACGTAACATTAGAACAGAAGATATGATGATGAAAGTATAAACAAACTGGGTTCTCAGTAGGCAGGAACAACAAGACCTTGTTTTGGCTGGCTGGAAAGATAACCTTGGTACTTTGGAGTCTCTGCTAGACACACACACACATTATACTAGCTGGTCATTTTGAACCAGTCAAGCTGTACAAAGACAAAATGGTATCTCAACACAGATCTATAATGACATGATGACACTTCCGGTGTGCACTGAAAAACGACAAAGCTACGGAGCCCCGTCGGTCGGGGGCATTCCTATTGCGGACTGCGGTCGCCTTTAGCCTACTATGCTTTAATAAATGAGCTACAGTAATCTAAATGGTTATGTTTAGATCAAATGCTTTATACATTATATTTTATTATTTTAATGTCCCACATCTAAAAGATAATTGAATGTCAACACAAAATTGAACCTCAATTACACTGAGATAACTTTTTATTTTAGAGGAACATTTATTTTTTGTTTAGCATTTTTTTTGTACATGTAGCCTTTATGGTGTGCAAAAGTCTGGGATTAATTTTCTGTTCCCAATCAGGACGGTAAATATTAAGACTGCTGCTTTTCAGTTTTAGTGAGGCTCATAAACTTTATGTGCGTTCTCTGGCAAGTCTGGATGTTATGAAACGGAATGAAGATGTTCTTCTTGTAAAGCCTGTATGGGGTGGGGACTGAGGTGAAGGGATCGCGGGCTAATCTCCGGGGGCGAGAAGACAAACGACCGCGCTAGACAGTTCCCCGCGTCCCGACTCGCCGACGCTAATGAATGCTGCCGTGTTCCAGCGTCAAATGTGAGCCTCGGACACGTCGCCGATTCGCTACGTGTCCGCCTGCGTCGAGACACGTGCGTTCACACGGTCTCCTCTTTCTCTGAATCATGACTTTGCGCTGCCCCCAACCCCCCCAACATCCGTCCTCCGAGCCCCCCCCCCCCCTCCCCCCCTTCGCCGGGTCCTTTTTGTGAATCATTTACAGTAGAAACTGGCCACGCACAGTCAATATTTAGACAGGGGGGGGGGGGGGGTTGAAGCACGAAAACAGCCCCGCGAACACCTGCCCTCCCCTTGCACTCAGAATCATCAACACTAATCACCCACATCACACACAGGAAGCTGCCCGACTTCCTGTTCACTTGACTTCATTTCCCCCCCTTGCCGTCGCTGCATTGTTGTCCTCTGTGTTTCTTCCTCTCTGTGCTTATTCTCTGTTCACACGCATATTTATTCGTTCCCTCTATAGAGGCCGGTCTACCCTTCCCGATAGGGTATATATCGAAAGGGCAACATAAGCGCTTCAAATGGCCTCGTCCCTCCCCCGCCACCGCCGCACCCCAACCCCCCTATCTCAGCTGAATAGTCTTTGGCTTTCACACTTCCCTAAGTGGGTTCCCATGTGTTTGGAAAGCAGTTCACTCCTCACTTGCTCATATTTTGGACCCATCAGGGGCTATTAGCATCCCAGAGCCTGTCTCCTGCCTCCTCCCCAGGACACGCAGCTGCTTTCTGCACTCCACTGGCTGGAAACACTATCTTTGTGCGGATAACATTAGATATATATCCCCCTGTTTACTCACTGCTGAAAACCGGACCATTATATCTGTAACAGCCAGGGTCCCTGGTGGCCGCGGAGCCAGGCTATAGATAGCAGCGCGGAGGGAAAATGGGATTCCCTTAAAGGTGAAGGATGCTGCAGCGTTACCTGCAAACCGACCAGGACGATTATTGTAGAGAATTAATTATTAATTATAGGAGGGATATGAGGTGGAAAGTGTTAGAATGACTACTGCTGCTTCGTCCAGTGTCCTAAAATCGTTGACTAAAAACACACTTCTTCAATCAATATCTGAAATGAAAAAGAAACTAAAAACGCTAACCTTCTCACTGTCTTCTACTATCATGAACTCTTCCTGATATACTAATATGTCTCTACTACTATGCACTCAACACTGCAGCACTCAAGTTTCAACACTTTGATGAACATTGTTACTCAGCTGGAAGAGTTGTACCTTTCCTGCTGACTTGTCGTGTACAGAACTTGTATGTTGCTTTGGATAAAAGCGTTCAGCTAAATGACTAAATGTAAATGTTAAATCAAGAAGTGGATCCAGTAGTCTTGTAAGAAGACTTAATGTGTTGATGATTGAGAATACTGAAAGCAGCTAAAGAGTTGTCCCATGATGAAGAAAGGTTTCATATAATGACATCCTTCTTTGTGTTGTATTAGTAATTATACGGTGTGCATGATGAAGCTTGTTTAAAGGTAATCAGTAAGATGTTTGATTGTTTGGAATGACAGCCATAGACTTCAGAAGTAACATGAGGACTGTTTAGCCATACAAGTATTTCCTAAAACCTTTAGAAAGAAACGTTTTTTTATTTATTTTTTACTCACAGGAAATGAATGGTCTAAAAATAACCCATTGCGTCCCTTTTAAAAAGATATCTCACAACAGCTTCTGGAGTGACTAACCAGCTTGTCAGAGGATTAGGAAAGCCATACAATAACATTATAACAACCAAATGTTTGACAACTGCTCCTATGCTCACATTAAAAGCCCCTGGATAGGGGCCAGAGACTACACAGGGCCCACAGTGACGTTATCTTGGCCAAACATTGCTTCCAACAAAAACTATGATGAGTAATTTGTAAGTGGGTAATTTCCTTAGTTTAATTAATCCTTTATGACTCAACATGACAATCCCCTCTCACACTGCGGTAGACCAGGCAGAAGTGAGCGGTGCTTTCCTCTCTGTTGTCTGTGTGAAGGGTTCGGTAATGATATTGCCGTGTTTACCTGTGTTCCTCGGCGAGTTGGAGAAGCTTTGCCAAACCAAACTGGGCTGAGGGCTATATCAAATTGTTACAACTGCTGTGTAAATGTTCAAAACTTTGTCCAAAACCCTCGCCACCGTGCCTGCTCAGGCTTTAAGCTCAGCTTGCGGTCCTGGATTGCTTTTGTGTTTCAGAATCAAAGCGGTTCCCTCTTTTAAAGAAGGACACAACCAGTGGGAGATGCGTAAATCAGTAGTTTTGGTCAGTCGCCTATTCAACCGGGCCTGGCTCGGGGTTCCACTCCTTCTCTTGATATGAACCTGAGCTCTCCGCTCCACCGCCCTCCATTAGAGATTCTAGCCTTACCGTAGATAAACAATATCCTTTGTGACGGTTGAGGAAATTAATGCTCCTCTTGGCATTCACATGTTGCGCTGGGAGATATTTTTAGTTAGCTATGAATTAAGGCAGTGTTCCATGTTCTCTCTGTGGGGCAGTTCAGATCTACCTGATTCTGGGGTTTGCTATTAGCTGAGCTAATAAAGGCCAGATTGTGGGAAACCTGGTGGTTAATGTGCCCCGGCTGTGGCTTGCTGACAGACGTTCCCACCAGCAGTGGAGGACAGGGGGCTGCTCCATTTTCCTCTCCACAGGAAAAATGCTATCAGCTCACTCAGTGCTGCAGACTCTTTACTTGCATTATTTTCCCTTGAGAGATTTAATAGCCTACTATCTTATTCTTGACATCAGCTGCGAGATTCAGTGACTCGATTCAGTATGAGGCCATTCATTGGCTCTATCGCAGGATGACAAAGCAAACACAAGTCTTCAGACGTGAATACAAAGAAACCCAGCTACATCGTCTGGATCATTCGGAATCATTCTCTGCGAGGTATAGTTACACACAGCTGATATAAGGAAGGATAATGAAGACGGTTCACTGTCGAAACATTGGTGATTAAAAATATATTAATCTATATCAAGCTACATTGAATCTCACTGCCAATACCAGCACCCCATAAAGACTGGTCTCATTAGAGTTACACACACAGTATATACAGAGCCTTCTTTATTGGATAACTGTTGTGTAATCCAGAATAAAGAGGGAGAGAGAGAGAGAATTGGGGGAAGGTCATTTGGAAGAGTTCTGCTATAGCTGCTGTTTTTCAGCTGATAAGAATTAAATTAAGCCTTGTGCAAAAGATGAGGCTTCCTTTCCAACTGTGCAACAATGTCGTATTTGACTTTAGGATTTGAAAATGTTATTTAAAGTCTGGACGTGTGCACTGCGTTCTGCAAGTCTTCAGGACAATGCCTCGTGTTTGATTCTTCTGGGTCTGTCTGTACTTCAGGACATTGGATTTAACACTAGCACAGCCATGGAGAAAATGTCACTGATTCCCGCCGGAACGGGTCAGATGACCCGACAGCTTATATGAGAAATATGAGAAAAATAAACAGTGTAAACTATATAATTACCCCTTAATATAAAAATATGAGGTTTACCACAGGTTTGAGTGACAATTATTATATTTTTTTAATAAAAAATAATAATAAATACAAATATTATTATTTTAAATTTTAAATTTTTTGGATGGAAGAGCCACACATTGACGGGCAAAGAGCCACATGCGGCTCACGGGCCACATATATATGTGGAATAACGTTCTAATAAAATTTTCCTGAAGTCATTTTGAAATTTCAGAAACCGTGCCAGATAAAACGGGTACTTTTAGGAAAAGTCATTGAGTGACAGAGCTGGAGCTCGACCGAGTGACGAGGATACATTTATTGAAAATGCCTAGGGGTCATGTGACCCCTTGTCGGTTGTGCTAGTGTTAACAGGGAACAATGAGGTTAAAAGTGCAGACTTTCAGCTTTGATTTGAAGGTGTTAATATCCGTATCGGGTTAACCATGTAGGAATTATAGCCCTTTTTACAGCCAACATTGTTACTTCAACATGCCCTATTGTTACTTCAATATGCCCTATTGTTATTTCAACATGCCCTATTGTTACTTCAACCTGCCCTATTGTTACTTCAATGTGCCCTATTGTTACTTCAATATGCCCTATTGTTATTTCAACATGCCATATTGTTACTTCAACCTGCCCTATTGTTACTTCAACGTGCCCTATTATTACTTCAACCTGCCCTATTGTTACTTCAACCTGCCCTATTGTTATTTCAAAATGCCCTATTGTTACTTCAACCTGCCCTATTGTTACTTCAACCTGCCCTATTGTTACTTCAACATGCCCTATTGTTACTTCAACCTGCCCTATTGTTACTTCAACCTGCCCTATTGTTACTTCAACCTGCCCTATTGTTACTTCAACGTGCCCTATTGTTACATCAACCTGCCCTATTGTTACTTCAACATGCCCTATTGTTATTTCAATATGCTTTATTGTTATTTCAACATGCCCTATTGTTACTTCAACGTGCCCTATTGTTACTTCAACCTGCCCTATTGTTACTTCAACCTGCCCTATTGTTACTTCAACCTGCCCTATTGTTACTTCAATGTGCCCTATTGTTACTTCAATGTGCCCTATTGTTACTTCAACCTGCCCTATTGTTACTTCAACCTGCCCTATTGTTATTTCAATATGCCCTATTGTTACTTCAACCTGCCCTATTGTTACTTCAACCTGCCCTATTGTTACTTCAACCTGCCCTATTGTTACTTCAACATGCCCTATTGTTACTTCAATATGCCCTATTGTTACTTCAACGTGCCCCATTGTTACAGTAATAAAGGCTTTTTAATTGACTTTCTTGCATTGTGAGTGTGCCTGAGGTCAGCCTCTATAGACTCCCTTTTCTAATCCATAGTTTTTTTTGCTTCAAGAGCACCTGTACGTACCCTGGAATTCACTACCTGATACTTTTGAGAGCTCGGCCTTCCTGTCCTTTCACATTATTGGATGTGTAGTTGACTTGACTTGATTTGACTGAGTGTTATGTTGTGTTGTCCAGCCCCAGAGAGTTAAAAGAAAATATAAACCATCACCTTCCTGTCACTGTGAGTGAAAGTACTATCCGATTTCTCCATTGACTTCCGTAGTAGAATTGGACACTGCATCTGTACTTTCACTTGTAGTGACAGGAGGGTGATGATCTGTATTTTCCTTGGACCCGCTGTGCCTCCTCACAGCAGCTCAGTGCAGACCCATTTATACAGGTAGCTGGGACCTGTCAGTAGGGCTGGAAGGTATACCGAATATGAATGTATACAGAATGTGAAGGTATACTGTCATGGATCCATGCAAAGGTACTGTATGTATTTTTACTATAGACCTGGGGAAAATCACAGGTGGAACCTCACTCCCCAGGTCTATACCGTCATCCACCACAATATATGCATATGAAAAATATACATACTGTTAATCAAAACACGTTTCCTCTCAGCAGTATAAAACAGTAAAATAAAATAGACCATTTTGAATGAAATAGCCCCATGACAAAAATTGTTACAGTACATGACATAAAGATGGAAAAAAATGATGTCATACCACCCTGCGATTTGTACTGTAAAACTAAATATCATCAAATACTGTTATACTGTCAAAACTAAGAAAACTGTTGTGATATATGATATTGTCAGAATATAGTGTAAATAAAGTAAATGTTCCTGTCCCATCTGAATGAGGCGATTCCTGCAGAACCGTGTATCATTAGGGATTGCTGGGCCCATGGTATTGCTGTGTATTTCTCAAGAACCTTCTCATCCAATCGACTTCATACTCTGCCCTGCACTTTCCCGGGTGCGTGTATGCCTTCGACGACGGAACTGCATTTCCATGTTCGAGTTTTGCGCTCTGATTGGCCAGGTCATGTGACATGTGCGCCAATCGTGGGACAGCAAGTTCAGCGCCTATTTCCGGGTCTAACAGCCTGAAAACTACCTGGCATTCTATCGCCATGCTCTAAGACAAACTCTAACCTTAACCAACTTCGAACGAGCGCCTAAGCCTAACCAGTGTAGAAACTTGCGGTCCCACGATTGGGCGTACATGTCACATGACCAGAAATGACCTGGCCAATCAGAGACGCGGAAATGCAGTTCTGTTGTAGAAGGCATTCAGGCTTCCCGGGTCCTCTGCAATACACCCGCCAAGTGTGAAGTCGATCAGATGAGGGGTTCTCAAGAAAATCGAAGGACAGACAGACAGACAGAGATTCCTTCCATTTTAGATATTTCAGTTGTATATTTTCAATAACCTTTTTACAAATGTAACACAAGATAGACAGCGATGAGGGGATTATCCTATGATGCAGAGTCAGACAGTTGCTGTACCACTTTTGAACTTCTGCTGCAGTTAAACTACTAAAACACTAAAACGCTAAAACGACATCGTCAAGCCTCTAATTAACATCCAGCTTTTTTTACCTTAAAGCTCCAGACTCAGCAGGAGCCTGGTGGAACAGGACGATCTCCATGCCTCTCTATTAATGAAACAAGCTTCTCCGCATGGGACTGTTTACCTCCAGCTACTGCTGAGCTACCGTGTGACGGACAATTTATTCTGGGCCTGTTTGGTGCCAGATCAGCAGGTGTGGGGTGGGAGCAAAGCTTCCAAATTAAGAATTTAAATGATTTCCATGCACTGGGAAAGTTTCATCGCCAGATGATTAAAAAATATAAATTAATATCCAAAAGAATATATATATATTTTTTTATGCAGTCAGGCCACTGAACTTAAGGGCGTTTTCACACCTGTAGTTCGTTTGCTTTGTTCCGATTCAGGGAGACACAGGGACTATAATGATACAATGTTGCACTTGTCCCGAGTTTGTTTGTGTTCACACGGCTGTGTTAACACATTCCCTGCCATAACTTATATCCATCAATATAGCCAGTCTGCCACCACTGTAAGCCTATGGAGATGTTCACCTTCTTTGCAGGGCTATAACTTTTTAAATTGTATTGCTAAATTGACATTACTATGGCCCATTCAACATCGATTATCTATCGTTCAGGATGTAGGAACGTTATACTTTTTCATTCATACATTCATACAAAAATACCGTCTAGAATATAAGTATGTTTTTATCGTTTTCTGCAGTAATTCCTAGAACGTGAGTTATAGGCCTAAACGTATATATAGATTATCGATTGCCGTTTATTCCCTAGACACGCTATATTAAAAATGCAACTGTATATGATCATATACGTTATGCGTCATCATGCGCGAAGGAAAGGGGGGGGGTGGTTTATAATTCCGTGATTGTCAGTAAATGCTTTATGTAGTATGGGTGATATATTGATCAGATGGTTTGCACTGAAATGAATAAACAATTGGGCTGAAAATAACGTTAGCGTCCTCTTACTGTCCGTCAAAGAGACTGGCGGTGAAATATCCCAAGTATAGGACGTCGATCGCCTAGGTCCATTTGTCCCAATAAACACCGAAATCATATAGATTATTAAGTTTATAAAGCGATCGATATGTACTATAGTGTCTGTCGGGAGCCTTGCAACAATGTCTGACGGCCGGATGAATTTAATCGACGCACACCTCCCACTTCCTGTTGTTCGAGTGTAACTCGCCCGACCATCCACCAGGCGGCGGTATTGAGCCGTCGTTGTATTGAGCCGTAGGGTCCAGCTGCAGCGTCGGAGGTGTATATATGAATTATGAATGCCATGACGAAAAAATTTAATATTGATCTCAATATCGCTGTACAGCGTGGTCTGGCAGACAACGCATGGCGGGCAATAACGCTGTACAGCGTGGATGGCGGGGAATGTGTTAACAGCGGACCAAAACAAACGCACGCGCGAGCAAACTGTCACTCATTGGTCAGATTTTGGGGTGTGCCCCCCCCCCCCCCCCTAACCCTGAATCTCCGCGTTACATTGAAATCGGGGAGGAGAGAGCGGGGGGAGGCGGGAGCAAATTAATGAATGTGGATGAGAGCCGTGATGTAAATCGGCCGATTTAGTTCTGATCGATTAGGAATGGGTTGCGCCGTGTTCAGGAAACTCAGGCGCATAAAAGTCTATTCGATCATGTCTCTAGCACCCCCACAGCCGTAGCTGCAACCACTTACATCACGGCTCTCATCCACATTAACACTATGGTCGCCAAAAACGCCTTACCACGTCATTCCCCGCCATGCTCATTCTGCCAAAGACGCCGTACCACGTCTTTGATATCAATATTTCAAAAATCTGTGATCGCAATCATATTTCTCCCCCGGAGACTTGAGATCTACTGTTGATCCCCTCTCAACTCTCCAACAGTTCAAGAGCGCCATCTGGTGGCCGATCGGCGGATCGCCCAAACCGGAAACAGGAAACGGAAGCTGGTGCTCATTCCAATTCGGTCCGATCACTCGCTAATAGTCCCAGGACTCGAGCTAGACACAATGGATAGCAATCCGTTACCAATAACTCGATAAACAACATGATTTGGACGTATATACTATTATACAACCTGGAGATGGATCGCATATTTCTACATCCCATAATAGGAATATTTCTGCTCCACGCTCATCGCCCAACGCTACGAGGAAGCTACGGTAAGTTTCAGCGTTATTTTTTAACGTGTTCGATACAAACTGCTCTAATGATCATATCACCCACACTAGATGAATCATCTAACGTTGGCCACGGAATTATAAACGACCCCCCCCCCCCCATCCGGTCAACATCAGATGATAAGTAGTAACTTCTAGAAGCACGTCCATTTGAAATTTTTTATCTCGCGCAGATTGCTATCAAACTGTATTTGATCATCAATATAATGCATTTAGGGCTATAAATCACGTTCTGGAGAATGCTGCAGAAAACGATAAAAACATACTTATACTTTAGACCGTATTTTAGTATGAATATGTGAATGAAAAAGTATAACGTTGCTACACCCTGAACAATAGATACTTGACGTTGAATGGGCCATAGTAATGTCAATTTAGCAATACAATTTAAAAAGTTATAGCCCTGCAAAGAAGGGGAACTTCTCCATAGACAAATAGAGCTGGCGTGGGATGGTTTATTGTGAATATAAGCCTGGCGACCAAAGTCATATGCTCCCCCGCTATCTCCTCCCCGATTTCAATGTAACGCGGAAGTGCAGTGGTCTATAGCTAACTTTACCGATCTAGCTGCCTAAAGACTACAACTTGATCCCGCCGCGCGTATACAGTATGGCAAGTGAGTTGTGTCGGTTTGTTAAGTCGATTGCATTCTCACAGCATACAAGTCGCTTCACCCTCTCTAGGTGGTCTCGGCCCGCTTGTTTTGTTCCGCAACGATTGCTGTGTTCACATAATGCCCAAATGAACCGAAATAGGGGGTAAACGCTCCAGGTTCCGGAACAACAGCTCCAAACGAGCTAGGTGTGAAAACACCCTTAGAAGCAGGCCAGGCCAGTGTTTCTAGTTGCAGCAGCGCAATAGTTAGACAACCTAGATGGGGAACAACCAGGAGATCACTGCAACTCACACAAGTTGGAGAACTATCTCTCTCTCTCTCTCTCTCTCTCTCTCTCTCTCTCTCTCTCTCTCTCTCTCTCTCTCTCTCTCTCTCTCTCTCTCTCTCTTTGAACGTTTGCATGTTTCAACCATACATTTCCATTTATAATTTTTTTTTTAATTTAATTATTTTTACCTCCTATAATAGTGGGGGTTGGGAACCCCTGCTGTACACCACTCCCTGCAATTGAGGCTGTCCAGCACAAACGGTGTCTGAGGACATGGGTTGCCCTCTTCCCCTCTGAGAGATGCTACAGGACCAGCAGGCTCAGGAACAGCTTCTTCCCCTCAGCGGTCACCTTGCTGAACCCTGCACCATGGTTGGTGTTTTGGTGACAATATCTGGGTTGATACCATTTTGTTACGCAGACTCGATGCAAAATGTAACTATTTTTGACTACACGACAATTGATAAACATGGTAAAAAAATCCAATATATCCCTCGCCAAATGTTTTGCCGATTGGATGGTGAGCACTTCTATTCTGAAAATGTCTCAGAACAACCTATGTGTTCATAAAAAAAAACATTAAAAAAATTTATTCTCACTACATTGAAATTACTACCACAGGGACTAACATCATCATACGTGAATACAGCTGGGCTTATTGGATCCACACGAGTCTAGGATCCACACAATTTATCCAAGATTGTTTAGGGACCACAATATGCTGAAATAGACAAATACACAATTTCTTTAAATAGATGAAAATAACACATTTGTACTACATGCATAAAACCGCATGGTTTTGACCCAAAGCTGCATTGGATTAGCTTGAATTGATCATGTCTGTTAAAGGGAGACTCTTGGGTAACCATAGAATCCATTTTCGTTCAGATACCTTGATATCTGATGAGACGAGGCCAAGGGATCCCTTTGAAAATGGCCCTTTTTGAGAGATGGAAGCAGAGAGGCATTCCATTATAAGCTACGGTATATACCAAGGGGGCAATATAATGTTTTGAGGAGCTGAAACTGAGACACAGATTGGAAAACCATGACGTCTAAAGATACCTGCAAGTGCGTCACTGTTTAAATCAAACCATTGCAAAATATCATAGAAGAATATAGAAGAAGGCATATTGAAGGTATTCATAGGAGCATGCAATTCGGAACCACGTAGAAGGATTACAGCGAAAGTATACACTGGATTACAGAATGTGAAACAGACACAGACACAGCATATATCAAATGTAGACAGGGTCAATTTTCAGAAAATCATAACCCTGAAGGCATTTCGTGTTTATTTTTGGTACACAACATTTCTAGGGGTATTAAGGGGTGCTGAATCCAAATCTGCTGTATACCAAGCTCAAAAATGTCAAATAAGGCCTCAAAATTGAGAAATCCAACATGGCCGTCAGCGCCAGGCTGAAATCTATTTAAGTGCATATCTTTTTGACTAAACAAGGTAGAAACATGAATGAAATGTGTTTTTATATGTTTGCATACATGAGGAATTTAAAAACATATCCTGATTTTAGATCAGTTGAGAAAATGTTGCTTGAAACTCATATTTATAGCAGAAACGGTGGTCGTTATTGATGCATAACTCATCAACCAAATAAGAAAGAAAAGCAGGATGATCCCAGGCCATGGATTTATTCATCAAACTCTTTTCTCTTGAATTTTTTTAATCAACATGCCATTTATGCAAATTAGATAGTCCTTAATATGCTTACAGTAGCTTAGGTACAGTCATTTATTGTCAGTCATCAATCGTATTCAGGCAGGTGTCGCAGGTGTCTTGCAGTTGCATGATTCATCTAATGCTGAATAGAATAGAATAGATTATAATATAATATAATAAAATAAAAAGATTATTTTACCATATCAATATAAGTGAATGTTCAAGTTTCTTTATTAGTTGTCATACAGAATACTTTGCATGAAATGTTTCTTTCTGTGTTGCTCCTGAGAGTGTGCTAGATAATAATTAACAAGATAGTATAAAATAAGTATAAGATAGAAAGTAAAGAAGTCAAGTACGTAAACAAGTGTAAACAACCAAATTGTTCAGTGTATCTATATATACAGTATGTACAGCTGGTACAAAAATGGTGAGGTATAGCTTAGCTTGTGGTGCCACCTTGTAGTGGTGAGGTGCAATAAGGAATGAGAATGATGTGCAATTTCCTTACCAATAATATAAATATAAAGTGTAAAGTGTGTCTAAAGTGGTAAAGTGGGTGCTACAGTGTGTTGTTTATTTAAGTGAGTGTATGTGCACTGTGGGTGTGTTGATGGTTTGCTTATTGTTCATTGTTCATTCATTGAGCATCCTGATGGCCTGGGGATAGAAGCTCCTTCTGAGTCTCTCTGTGCTTGCCATGAGACTCCGATATCGCTTGCCTGACCACAGCAGTTCAAAGAGGCAGTTGTTTGAGTGGCTGGAGTCTTTGATTATTCTCTTAGCCTTGCCCATGCACTGCTTGTTGTAAATGTCTTGGAGAGTGGGAAGCCCACCTTCAATTGTGCGTTCGGCTGAACGGGCCACTCTCTGTAGTCTGCTGCGGTCTTGTGCAGTGCTATTCCCAAACCAGGAGGTGATATTGCCAGTCAGGATGCTCTCTATTGTGCATGAGTAGAAGTTCTTGAGGATCTTCTGACTCACGTTGAACTTCCTTAAGCGCCTAAGGAAGTAGAGGCGTTGTCGTGCCTTCTTGATAACACTGTCAATGTGTGTGGTCCATGTCAAGTCCTCGGATATGTGGACTCCGAGGTACTTAAAACTGTTCACTCTCTCAACCGGTGCCCCGTCGATGCTGAGGGGGCTGTAGTCCCTGACCCCAACCTCCTAAAGTCCAAAATCATCTCCTTTGTTTTGCTGACGTTCAGGGAGAGGCTGTTCTCTTGACACCATCCCGCTAGAACCTTAACCTCTTCCAGGTAGGCCCTCTCGTCGTTTGCAGAGATCAGGCCCACCACTACTGTGTCGTCAGCAAATTTGATGATTGTGTTGTTGTTCCGCTGTGCCACACAGTCATGTGTGTACAGGGAGTGAAGGAGGGGACTCAGGACACAGCCCTGGGGGGCCCCTATGTTGAGAGTGATGGATGAGGAGGTGCAGTTGCCTGCTCTCACCACCTGGGGTCTGCCTGTCAGGAAGTCCAAGACCCACTGGCAGAGGTCATAGTTCAAGCCCAGGTAGGTCTCTGAGCTTGGCTATGAGTTTGGAGGAGACTATGGTATTGAATGCTGAGCTGTAGTCGATGAATAGCATTCTCACATAGTTCCCCTGCCTCTTGTCCAGGTGTGATGCTGCTGTGTGCAGCACATGGGCTATGGCGTCCTCTGTGGACCTGTTGGGGCGGTATGCAAATTGCAGGGGGTCCAGGTTGATGGGGAGGGAGGAACAGATGTAGCCCTTCACTAGCTTCTCAAAGCACTTCATGGCTATGGAGGTGAGAGCTACAGGGCGGTAGTCGTTGAGGCAAGGAGGCTTGGATTTTTTGGGTACAGGGATAATGGTGGACTTCTTCAGACAGGTGGGGAAGACAGCCTGTTCTAAGGACAGGTTAAATATGTCAGTGAATACCGGGGACAGTTGGTCGGCACAGACTTTTAGGACGCGGCCGGGGATACCATCCGGTCCTGCTGCCTTCCTGATATTCACTTTCTTAAACGTCCTCCTCACCTCATGTTTTGTTATGCTGAACACTGAGTCTCCATCAGCAGTGCCCCCCCCCCTCCATTGCAGTGGTTTGTAGGCTGGTGCTGTTATTCCCAGCCTCAAACCTCGCATAGAAGGTATTGAGATCATTTGCCAGTTGGATGTCACTGTTCAGTTTGAGGGAGGTGCCTTTGTAATCTGTCATCGTTCTGAGGCCCTGCCACATAGCTCTAGAGTCAGCCTGTTCATATTGAAGTTTAACACGATTTCACGACGTACTGGTCTGTGGCGCTGTTTGCGTTTCACCCTTGTGCCTGTTTTGATGGATTGGTCATGGTATCTGTCAAAGACGACATCTACCCTCTGGTATTTTGCTCCCATCTTCAACACGGTGTCAGTGAACTTGTTGGCATAGTCACCAAATGTTGTAGTGTCAGGTGGCTTTCCGAGTGCCATTACCAGAGCTTGGCCATCAATGACCAGGCAGCTGGGTCCCTGAAGGGTAAGATCTGCAGGGGTTTTAACTTGTTTCGTCAGTATATTTGCTAACACAGACTTGTTGGTGGAATGTAGACTCCCGCTAGTTGTGGCCAGAGATGGCGGGATGGGCATGAGCTCATGCTGGAGGATATTGTCAAGGTCTACCTTATGACCTGCTCTGTAAGCTGTTATGAGCCTTTGTAGAATCTGCCTGTCCACTTTGATGGTGTTTTGCTTGTTCTTGGAAAGTTGCACAACTTCATACAAAGAGGCAAATGTCTTGGCTTTGTTCTTTCGAATGGGTGATTTCAGGTTCAGGTGCTGGTCACTATCTGGAGGTTCACACAAACGTTTGTCCACAAACATGTTCAGTTGTGCCTGTCCAAGGTGTTCTGTGCCAAGTATGGATTCTTGAATCTCCAGTGTGACTACGTCCTTGTTGATGTATGTAAGAAAACTTACAAAAGCACATTTAATTCAGGTTTGTACCTTGTGTAGTCACACTTAACTCATTAAGCCCCACCATTTATTTTTAGAAAATTCGCCTAAAACAGCATGCTTACATTAAAATGCTTATATATCCAGATTTATAAGAGCTACTTGCATAAACTTGGTACCTGAAGAAAGCTAAGACTTGGGGGATTCTAATGTTGGTGTCCAACACTGTACAGTTATTAACAAATTGCTGTAGTATTCCTGCAAACACTGAAGAAATGTCATTTCTTTATCCTCGCCTATACAAAGATTACAGTTAGACAGTCAAAAACACCCTGTTACTCATGGTTGCACCCCAGCTATATTCCTACTTTCTTCCTCCATAGGTGCAGATGTTCTGTGCAAAGTTTCATGTCAGTAGAATAAAAACTGTGGGTTTAGCACCTGTTTTTGTGGAGAGAGGGCCTGGTGCTGGCGGCCATGTTGGATTTCTCAATTTTGAGGCCTTATTTGACATTTTTGAGCTTGGTATACAGCATATTTAGATTCAGCACCCCTTAATACCCCTAGAAATGTTGTGTACCAAAAATAAACACGAAATGCCTTCAGCACTTTATACAAGCACATTTTCTGAAATTCTGCCTAGTCTAATGGGAACGGGACGCAAATCTAACTATAATATAACAATAGAAGAATGGGGATAAATGTGTAAACAACAATTGAAAAACGACTAAGGCCTTGTCCAGACGACGACGATTTTGGGTGTATCCGCCAAAGTATTTTATCGTATGCACGTTTCGTCCAGACGGAACCGCGTTCTAGGAGCCTGAATACGGTATTTTCTGAGAACGGGTCCCAGAGTGAACAAATCTGAAGACGCAATAAATCAATCAATCAATGCCACCCTTGCGTTCCCGGACTTGGAGAAGATTTGAGTGAAAAAACACAGCCAGGTCTTCATCACCTTCACAAAAAATATAGAGATGAAGGAGCAGACTGTTGGAGGGAATGTGGGAATAAAGATGAAGGAGAAGTGATTCATGTGATGGAAAGCAGGGGTGTAAAGTACTTGAGTAATTGTACTTTGTTAAGTACTGTTTTTTGGGGATTTGTACTTCACTCAAGTATTATTAGGTTTGTATACTTGTACTTTTACTCGATTACATTTCAGAGAAAAAAAACATACTTTTTACTCCTTACATTTAAAATGCAGACCTACATTTACATTTAGTCATTTAACTGACGCTTTTATCCAAAGCGACTTACAAGTTCCCCTACCTGCTGAACAGGCGCCCCGACCGACCAGTACAACCAACCACTACAAAGTACCAAGTACAAATCTCGCAGGTGACAGGTCCACTATGCTTACTGAGAAATGTCCACTGTAAGCTTGTTAACATTTTGTAGTAATGCTAGTGGAAGCGAATGGGGTCAGCTAGCCAGTATCTGGTTTGGTAAACTGGCAAGCTGAACCCATTTGTTTCCATTAGCATTGCTACAAAATGCTAACAAGCTTTCAGTGCATATTTGCATTAACCACTAACCAGTGCCGAATTAAAAAAATATTTTCAACTATTTGACAAGAACCTTAGGATGTGCAATGTCGAAGCCACATATACAAATTAAAAAAAGATTTTTTCCAAGGCTGTAGTTTGGCCAACTTTACAACTGGATGCTGTGATGTGAATGTTAGTTTACCTTGACATGTTTTTTCAAATTTGATGGAGAAGTGCATTAAATCATTTTAATGTAAAAAAGAAAGTGTCCTCTGTTCTTTCATTTCAGCATTGTCTATTGCAGAACACATTCCATTGTGGGCCGAGTGTATGCTTGGTTTCATTCCAGCCTTGCCTAAACACCAGCTGATGATTTCACTAATTGGCTCACCTCTTCAACTAACTCACCTGGTGCAATCTGTAGTTAAAATGAAAACTTGGCCCACGATGGAATGAGTTTGAGACCCCTGTATATCCCATGCAATAAAAACAAGTTTTAACTTTAACTTTTTAGTAGGCCTACTTAAGTACATTTAAAACTAGAAACGTTTTAACTTTTACTCAAGTGTGTTTTTAGATACTCTGACTTTTACTTAAGTAAGATTTTGAGACAGTACCCATACTTTCACTTAAGTATAATTGATGGTGAGGCCCATGAGGCCAGCATTTGTGACAGTGTGAAAAACAGAGAATGCCCCTTTAAAACATTTTATTTTATTTTTAGTGTTGTTTCTGTTAGCATCTTTTGTTGGCTGGGTAGCGCAGTGGACTAAGCACTCGCCTACCACCGCTGAGACTCTGGGATCGAATCCAGCTGTCTGCGGTACCTTGGTCAGTCGTCCCTACTAACACAATTGGCAGTGTTAGCGGGTGGGAATCCGGTGGGGTATGTGTCCTGGTTGTTGTAAACTGCGACTTCTACTGGTCGGTTGGGGTGCCTGTTCAGCAGGGAGGGGATCTGGGGGAAATAGCATGAACCTCTGCACACGTTATGTTCCCCCAGTGAAACTCCTCGTTGTCAGGTGAAAAGAAGCGACTCGAGGAGGCATGTGGTAGTTCTACACCCTCCCCAGGCCGACAGTGGGGCAATGCGCGCAATGACCAGGAAGGGAATTGGCATAATGACTAAATTGGGATGGGTGAACAATACAGAAAGCCCAAAAATGAATAGAATAAACTTTTTATATAATTAGTTTGACAGTGTGAATGAGAGAGAATGCCCCTTTATATTATTTTGTTATTTAAATTATTTTTTATTTTTTTAAATTATTTGTTAGCATGTTTTGTATTGTAAAAAGAAAAAGTAAAAAAAAGAGATTTTCCCTTGCCAAAATTTAGCCTAACTTTGCAGCATTATTTGCCCCCTTGTTGACAAACTAACATGACATGTTTGGTACCAATGCATTCCTCTTAACATGCAACGGCCCACATGTGGGCCCTCTTGAGGACGATTTGTCCACCAGCACGACACGCCACTTTGGCGACCTCTAGTGGCTCGGGCGTGCATATTTGTTAAAGGGGACATGCATTGCTATTTCTTGCACTATTTGGGCAACTTTACACAATTCCTGTGAGTCTATTGAACACATCTGTAAGGTTTATTTAAAAAAAAAAAAACACACACATTGTTTTATATTTCTAATGGAGTACTCAAAAGCATCATTTTCCAGCCGCAGGATTTCAGACTGTTATTGGATGGGCTCCGCCCATAAGCGCTTTCAGTGACAGTCACCCACACAGCGTGATACATACGAGAGAGAGAGAGAGAGAGAGAGAGAGAGAGAGAGAGAGAGAGAGAGAGAGAGAGAGAGAGAGAGATGCGTCCCCGACGCGTGTATCGCTTCCGCAACGGGATTCGGTTTCCGGGTTCCTCTGATTGGCCGCGACCCCCACGTGACCCGCCCCCCTATCCAAATCAAATCAAATCAAATTTATTTATAGGGCCCGACAACACACGTTAATGTCCCCATGGGCCGTACACGTCTTCTTTAAACAAGTCAAGAAGAAAACATAACAATAAGTCAAGAACAGAACAAGAACACCATAAAGTCCAAACATTTTTAGATGAATGCAAATAAATGAAAGAATGCAAGCACTCCCAGACATACCCCACACGAAGGTAAGGAAAAACTCACTAAAACCTAACAATAGGGAAAAAAGCTCCACAGGCAGTGTGGAGGAGAGAAACCTTAGAAGGGCCATTCAAGGGGGGATCTCCCTTCTTAGATGTTGGTGATAGTAGTGTTGCAGACGGACAGTTGGTAAGCATGCACTCATGTGTGTGGTGAAACACAGATGAGTGCATGCAATAGCAACTGTACATTTTGAAAGATTAAAGATAGAGCTAATAGCGATAGCAACTGAACATTTTGAAAGATTAAAGATAGAATTGATAGCGGATCTATTTGAGGCACAGGGGCGGCGCAAAGAGGGTCACGTCCTCCCCGTCTTAGTCACGGGACATTCAACACTCCGGTCGTTGCTCAGGGACAGCCGGAGACAGGGAGATAGGGGGTAGCGCAGAGAGGGTCGCGAACTCCCCGACATCATCGCGGGACATCCGGCACTCCGGTCACCACTACGAGACCTCCGGAGACAGGGGGGCACGCAGAGGGGGTCACAATCTCCCGGCCTTCGTCACGGGACGTCCAACACTCCGGTCAACACTCCAGGACAGCAAGTCATAGGGAGACAGGGAGACGGGACAGGCGTTAGACAGCTCATGAGATTGTAGTAGGCGGACATAGCATTAGATACAAGTGGTAGGCATATATGTGAATGGAGTAGATATATGAAGTAAGCGTATTATGTGAATAGAATAGAAGTACTTAACCCAGCAATGAAACCGCGTTGACTGTTAATCTGTTAACAGTCTGTTAATACTGTTAATCAGTTGACAGGACCACGGACAGACGGCGGTGAATAACTGATCCAAGGCCTCGGAGGTGCATGTAGAGCAGTCACTACAATCTTGGCCAAGACCCCGAGGCATCCATCACCTTAGTCAGCGCCAGGAGACGGCAGAGCGCGCGGCCGCGGACTCGCTCGCTTCCTCAATTTATACGCATGGAAGTATTGACTGAATGAATGAATGAATGAAAACTTTATTTAACAGATTGCAGAATGGGTACAATACAGTACGGCTCAATACACACAATTGTTAAGGGGATGCAGACCTGAGAAAGACGTTTGTCTTGTTTACATCAGGGTCCCCCATTTTCAATTCATATAGAACAACGCGATATTTTATTTGTTTGTCATGACAAACCAATTACATAATACAACATATGTGTAAAGGCACAACATATTCCAGTTAACGGTATCTTTTTTTAATGATTTGTTACGGCGCAATCAATATTTCCATGCATTCGGGACCTCCATGTTTGGGGGTATTCATCAGACAAATCGGATGTGGGGATTCGGCTCCCATCAGGCGGGCAAGAACTGCGGGTTTTCAGCCTCTCCCCTCTCTCCTGGAGCTTAAGTGGGAGCTTAGTATTCCTGCCGCGGAGGAGGTGGCTACAACATCAACACACAGTGACTACATGCAGTCACTATGTGTTGTTTTATTTGTTTGTCATGACAAACCAATTACATAATCCAACATATGTGTAAAGGCACAACATATTCCAGTTAACGGTATATTTTTTTAATGATTTGTTACGGCGTAGTCGTTCTATATGAATTGAAAATGGGGGACCCTGATGTAAACAAGACAAACGTCTTTCTCAGGTCTGCATCCCCTTAACAATTGTGTGTATTGAGCCGTACTGTATTGTACCCATTCTGCAATCTGTTAAATAAAGTTTTCATTCATTCATTCATTCAGTCAATACTTCCATGCGTATAAATTGAGGAAGCGAGCGAGTCCGCGGCCGCTCCCTGCCGAGCGGTGGATAGGGGGGCGGGTCACGTGGGGGTCGCGGCCAATCAGAGGAACCAGGAAACCGAATTCCGTTGCGGAAGCGATACACGCGTCCCCGACACACACGCAGTCAAGTTTGTGTGTGTGTGTGTGTCCGACAAGGGAGAGAGATGGCGCACACACATTTACACACACTTCTGCAGTTGTAACTGATGAGTGTGGCTTTCCAATGGTACCCAACCTGGGAATGAGCGAATCAGGGATCTAGGTGAAAAGTCATGAGCGAATACAGGAAGAGAATTCGCCGTCTAATGCATTGGAGTCAATGAGAAAATCGTTTTCTGAGCACTTTTTCTTTTTCTTTTTACCAAAACCGCTTCTAATCGCTCATTTATGAACCGATCTTTATGAAATTTGGACATGTACTACACAAGACTTCAGGCTATGGAACCAGGGTGTGTAGTCCACTACTTCTGGACTACTAACTACTAACTACTACAGAAAAACGTGAGTAACAAGTTTTTCTACAACGCAGTTCAGACCTATGTTACTCTTTCATTAGCACTAAAAAAAATGTCTTTATTGTATCAGAAACTTCAGAATGTCATCTTTCAAAAGAGACCAGGCTCATGCAGGTGCTATAAGCATAAAGTATGCAAAAGAAGTATGCAGTCCTCCAAAAAACTAAAACTAAAATGGCCACTTTTGGGGGCGCCTGTTAAGAGGTTAAATTGTCTATTTAAATCGGGCACGCTAGAGCCCACGAAAGCTGGCAAATTTTATATATATATATATACTGTATTTTTAGGGGGGCTACATTTATTTAAATGGGGGCTCAAGGTCTGGCAATGCTACTGATTGTAACTCAGGGCAACCTCAATGGTTTTCATGTTTTAAATAAAGCTTTAAGGATGATGATGATGATGATGATGATGATGATGATGATGATGATGATGATGATGATGATGATGATAATGATGATGATGATGACCCTACTGACAAGTACACAGTCAATTAAATCAGTTTGAGTAAAATTTACTCAGTTTGAGTAAAATTTACTCAGTTTGAGTAAAATTTACTCTGCAAAATTTACTGTGTATTATCATACAACTTATCGTCCAAAAATCTGAACTGTCCCTTAAGATAAACTTGATCCAGAGCATCTTGGCCGGCACAAAGAAAAGCCTTGTTCCTCATTTTGGTTCCCACAACTCTGATTAATACGGCACTTTTATCTGCTTTCAGGAGACAAGCATAACTCTGCTCCAAAATATTTACTTCAGTCATATCTGGAAAGAGCAGAGTACACCCCCTCCAGACTCCTTCTTCTATTTATAATGAGAACAAGCTTTGCTGTTAGGTCCGTTTTGTATTTATCTTACTGATTTTTAAGCCACCCTGAATGCTAGGTGGAGATTCAGCGTGAGGCCTGAGAACATCTTGTTACCAGCATATTTAGAAATGGCTGTGGACTCTCTGACCCCAGCTATCCCTGGCTCTTCTGAAAGATGTAGAATTACAAGAAAACGAGAACTCAGTAGCCGCTAAAACCCAGGGAAGCTCAGAAACCCAGGAATTCGAAACAGGCGCCCCAAAAGTGGCAATTTTTTTACTTGAACTTGAGGACTGCATACTTTCTTTGCAAACCAAAATACTATACTTTATACTTATAGCACATGCATGAAAGATGAATGCATAAAAGATGCATGAAAGATGACATTCTGAAGTTTCTGATACAATAAAGAAAATTCACGTTTAGTGCTAATGAAATAGAGTATAGGTCTGAACTTGAGTTGTTACTCACGTTTTTCTGTAGTAGTTAGTAGTCCAGAAGTAGTATTTCCCAAAACATTGGTATGGCTGAAAAAACACCCTGGGTCCATAGCCTGAAGTCTTGTAGTACATGTCCAAATTTCATAAAAATCTGTTCAGAAATGAGTGATTAGAAGCGGTTTTGGTAAAAAGTGAGAAAAAAAGAGCTCAGAAAACGATTTTCTCATTGACTCCAATGCATTCGACAGGAAATTATCTTCCTGTATTCGCTTGTGACTTTTCACCTAGATCCCTGATTCCCTCATTCCCAGGTGGAGTACCATTGGAAAGCCACACTCATTCATTACAACCCTGTCCAATAATTTTTTAGATCGCCAAATGATTGACGGAGGTAGAGGCTCGAGAGTCGGGAGTGGTATTTGAAAAAATAAAAAGTCTGCCGTCTACTTCGGCGCACGCCTCACATATCGGCATATAACTCGAGAACCGCTGAACGGATTTTGTCACCTGAAATGGCAATCGACAGGCAACAAATATTGCTTTAATTCGATATATATATATTGTATTAAAATATATGCACACCCGCTAGAGGTTGCCAAAGTGGCGTGTCGCGCCGGTGGGCAAATCGTCCTCAAGAGGACCCGTCTACAATGATCCCGCAAGACACAGGCGACCTTTCCAAGGAATCAGAATCCGCTATTAGGAAACACCATGCCGCCTCTTAATAACAACGCTAGGCATTACACCAGCGACATGCCATTGCGTTTTTTTTACAATCATACTTCTATAAAAATGATCAAATCTTTCAAAGGATAGCTCTTCAGACTACTACAACAATAAGGCTCCGTAATGGAGGTGAGACGCCATTGGAGCGAGCAGCCCTCACAGCGGGGCAATGTACTGGAGGATAATCTGCTCAATAAAAGTGCATCTGCTTTTCACACCGCTATATACTTGACTACATAAGAACAGAGTGGCCTGTTGTTTCTTTCACTCCTCTCGTTCTGTTCGCGCGCCCATTTCTACTCTCCCACTGAAGCATGCAAGTTAATCTGTCTGGCTATTTGTTCCTCGCAGATGATAATGGAATTATTATGACCATCACTCCGTGGGCCTATAGGACGGTTCAGTCTGTCTTGTCCCACTATGATGATCTCACACCAACGTACAGCTCCTATCACTTGGAAACTATGGGGAAACAAGGAGACCGTGACAGTATCCAAGGTCGTTAGTGCTATTAATAAATTATACGTATTACTATTAAGATATAATAGATTTAAATATGGCGGTTTTGAGGTTTTACGCTCTGGTAAAAAACTTGGTGATGTTAATTAATTAATACTAATTTGATTGTCTTAGGCAACAACATGTGTAATTTCTTAAAGTGAGTGTTATTTCCATTTAAGCAGCAACAATTATAATGTTTCAAACGGGCCACAGTGCACTGCAGTGTTACAAGACTCTTTTCAGGGCAATTACATTTTATAGACCTTTCTCGCTTGAAGATTGGAGCTGGAAAATGACGATTCGGGCCCTGCTGTGGATGGCTCTTGCACATATGCTTGTGCACATGCATGTGTATGTGTGTGTGCGTGCATTATGTGGTGTGTGTGTGTATGCTGGTGCAGGTACAGTATCCTGTACGAGTGTGTTGTCCGCTCGATTTAAAACCCTCATGTCCATTTGTGGCACAGCCTGTGTTTGTCTTTCCTCAAGGGAAGGGCGAGTGTTGTAATTTGTCAGCTAATTTTTTACAATCAGGCCATTTATAGTAAGTGAATTAGTTCTGGCCAGACACACCGTCTTGACATAGAGGGGGATCACTTTGCAGAATTATTTTTGGAAACGGGTTTCATTTAAAGGAGAGCAATAAACGTTGAATGTGTGAGGGCCGCGGACTCGCGGAGGGAAACCGAATAGCGGCGTTTCTCCACGAGACGTAAATTGTACACGTGTGGACAGCCAGACTCAAACCTCCTGGGGGCCTTGCTGATATAAGGTGCACTCCGCTCAAAGGAGACCTGGCGTGAGTGCCGAGACGAGACTTCCATTTCCACACACTCGCAGGCCGATCTATTTCAGCGAGTGGTTACAGCGCGGACGGCTGTGCAGGTAATTGTGTGGTCCTCCTGTTGATCTCTGGCCAGTCTAGGGGTTGTTGAAAACTAACAGGAGATATCCTGGCCAGTCTAGGGGTTGATAGAGAGCACATATTTTTTTTACCTGACATGAGTCGATGGAGGGCTGTTGTAGAAGGTTAGAGGGCCTGTTTATCCTCCATGTTGGAGGAATGACGGTTGCTATGTGCGAAACGGCATGGCCATCGTCTAGTCTAACTAGACTGAATATCCCTTCGTTCAACAAACCTGAGAGAGGGAGAGAGAGAGAGAGAGAGAGGAGAGAGAGAGAGAGAGAGAGAGAGAGAGAGAGAGAGAGAGAGAGAGAGAGAGAGAGAGAGAAAAAGAGAGAGAGAGAGAGAGAGTATTAAATCTGTGATCTCATCAGGTATATATTTTGCGGACCTGCAGAATGTTTGACTTTCTGGGATTAGCATGGAGCAGCTTCAATCATTTGTACCTAGTAATAAAACATTACTGAAACCATTCCTCCTTGGCAGTATGATACACCGTCTAAATATTACAATACAGTACAGTATCCTATCCACCACGCTAGCAGACAACTGATGTGATGCACTTGGTATCAACTGCTGTGAACTTTCACTGCTGTGGTTTGATTTATGAATGTAAAACCATTCTGTTGGACCAATATCTTAGTCTCGCATCAAGACTGAGCTTGCACAGCTCTCTGGTGTTTGGAGAGGCAGTATTCATTCAGCTTGACATGTCCTGGATGCAGGAGGCAATCATTTGCTAGTCAAGTAGTTTGTTGTTACAAATTGATTTGGTCAAATAGGAGATTGGCTTGAGAGGACCCAACCGGAAGTCCCTGGCCAGGATGACAAATGGGAGGGGGGAGAACATACAATTTCTACTACAGATATAATCACTAAGTGTTTCACCAAAACCAATATTAGTAGCATCCCACTTGGGTAACAATTTTCTTGCAAAATAAAGCACTTGCCTAATTTGCATATTTGGTTGTGGGAAAAGGTTATTGATTTGGGGACAATGAGGAGTCTGGATAGATAGCCAGCATTGTTGTCAAACACACTGTCATATATATATATATATATATATATATATATATATATATATATATATATATATATATATATATATATATATTTATATATATATATATTTATATATATATATATATATATATACTATATAGTTTGTCAACCAGAGGCAACGCTATTGACAGAAAAGCTTGCTAGCATAAAGTTAGCATGTAAAACACGGGCCAGAGAGCTCCCGGAGGCTCTGAGCAGCGAACCTGTGTTGCGTTCAAAATGTGTAACTTTATACTGACTATCTATTTCAATGGACAATGATGGAAATGTATTTAAAAGAAAGTACTTGTCACTGACCGATTTGAAAGATATTCGAGAATTCAGGTCCTTGGCTTGCTGTCAGCCTATGTGCAACATTTCATCCAAATCGGGCCTAGTTTGCGAGATTTTCTGCGGACAGATAGACAGATACATGCACACACAAACACACTGGACCAATTACATGATCTCCTCCATAGATAAAGAAAATCGCATTTATTAGATTATACAACCGAAGAGATTACATAGTTATACAACAGATGAAAAAAAAAAATCAGATTTCTTCATTAGATGTTCCACTCCTCTGCAGTAACGTGCATGATTTTACGAGGTTCACACACAGTGCTGGACTGAATATTTATTAATTTCCTCTTCATTCCTTCCACTCCAAATAAAAAAAAAATTATTCTACATGTGTAGAAGGGTGGATTATCCCTGCTTGTGGGAGTAGTAGTACACAGACACTGGGTGGATACTATAATATTGGACCTATAAGTACCCCCGTCTTTGGCCCGGAACGTCGTTCTGGAGGGCTTGCAGCTGGAGTGGATGGGGCCCAGGATTTACTAACCTGGGGACTGGTACTCTGGTCTCCCTCGCCTTCCAAGGCGGTCAGCAGTAGCTCCCCATACACCCTCACTTCCCCCAGTACCTCCGACAGCCCTCCCACACCCAGTGACTGTCAGTTCAATAGTATTATTGGGCTTCCCTTTAAGCAGTACCCTTCCTTGACCACCTGTATAGACCCTTCAAATGCTATTCTGTAAATGGGGTGTAAGGGTTAAATAATTATGCAGTCACAATATTTACCCAGGGTTAGAATAGCAAATGGAAATTGGAAGAAACAGACACACACAATGATCCCGATAATGTCTACTTATATAGAAGCCTGGGCATGTTATCCATTACACTGTAATTTATTAATACATGGCACCGGGTGCTCTTGCTATTATAATGTAGGGGAAGCTCTTCCCACCATAGCACCGAGTGCTCAATACATTAAACACCCCGCTTGTACTAGGGGAACCCAGGCATAAGATAGAGACACATTAGGAGTTCAAAGAACCAAATAATCCAATAATCAAATAACCAAATAACAAAATAAAACCAAGTAAATGTGGGCCCACGTTACCAAAGAAAACCTAACCTAAGCCGGCTTAAATTGTTCGGGTACCTTAGACACTGGTTGTTAGCGTTCACTTGAATGGACGTTGCTGTTGATACACGTGGTACCGTTAGTACTTAGCCAAGATGGCAGACCCACCCTTGTCACCGCTCGTCCAGGTGACAAGATGGCGTCGGCGATCCGCGAGCACAGCCAGCAGGCTGGGCGGACAGCATAGGCAGTGGTTAGCTGGAGGAGCGGGCTGTATGGCGTCCTCTAACTGGTGGGAAGAGGCGTCCTCTGTACCGTCTAGGAGACGTCCACCGCTGCTGTTGCTGGCTTGCTTCTGTCGTGCGAGCTAATACTGTTGCTACCCTAAACACAGCTAAGCTTTGGGTCTAGATGCACCCTCCTGCTATCTCGGTTACACTGCTAACGCAACGTGGCTGGCTATACCACCGGTCTCTTCAGCGCCGCGCGCCCGGGATAGTCTACTCAAGTCAGACGGAGCCGCTAGCAGCATACTACTACACCGCACACAGTAACTACTATAACCCGATAACGTTAGACTCGTTAACTCTAGACGTTAGTCCTTCGGTTCGGTTTCTCTTACTCACACACTATCGCTGATACTTCTAGGATAACCCGTCACTAGCAAGTACTTCTCATCTCCCCGCTGCTCGTTCCCAACGGGGCACTCTTCTTGTCACCCGCCGCTCGTTCCGACGGGGCTCCCCAACAACGGGGCTCGTTTGAGCACCCGCCCCTGTAACTGCGACTGATCACCGTCAAGTCCAATGTCGAAGAGAGCTTCCTGCTCGTTGCTTGCTTCTCTCCACCGCTCCACCTGCCACACTGTCACTCCGCCCCTGCTGGCAACCTCCCAGTAGCGGCTGCTGGTTCTCTCTCCACTAGGGGGCGCTATACCAAAACATTTTGCAAACATGTACAGTACCACGCAACCGACTCATGGCAAGACGTGAGCGATTTCGACTCACGCTCACGGCAATGAATCGGCTCTTATGAACGAGTCGCTCAGCTGTTACTACAACAACACACAACCAGTCAAATAAAGTATAGTCTAATTCACAACTTGAAACACAATATATAAATAGAAAAGTTAGAAACAAAACTCGCTCCGTCTCCAAACACACGCAGATCTCTCCCTCTCTCCTTCTCCTCTCTCACACACAGCGCGACGTGGAATCGATTCGTTACACAATCAGACCTATTATATACCAAGAATAACTTCAGTATGAGTACAGGGCTGTACACATATTTTGCATATTGTTAACGAGCCAAGGCTAGCTATTAAACTATCGATATGAATCGAAAATCTGGGACCCTGATGTAACAAGACAAACGTCTTTCTCTGGTCTTGCATCCCCTTAACAATTGTGTGTATTGAGCCGTACTGTATTGTACCCATTCTGCA
Organism: Notolepis coatsorum; assembly: GCF_963971535.1. NCBI lineage: Eukaryota > Metazoa > Chordata > Actinopteri > Aulopiformes > Paralepididae > Notolepis > Notolepis coatsorum. The sequence goes on along the minus strand of NC_140174.1, from coordinate 93,145,221 downwards.
ATCTGTTAATAAAGTTTTCATTCATTCATTCATTCAAACATAGACGATATTGAACAAGCCATAATCCACGTATTTTCAATCCAAAAGAAAGAGAGAGAGAGAGAGATGAGAGAGAGAGAGAGAGAGAGAGAGAGAGAGAGAGAGCGAGAGAGAGAGAGGAGAGAGAGAAGAGAGAGACTCACTGTTTAGTTGACACGTCCAGGGCAGGAGGGCTTGCCTTGATAAAGTGTATAATCCACTGTTGATGTATTCCAGACCACTGTCCACTGTGTCCAGACTGCATCCGCCATATAGCTTGTTAGCCAAGTGTTAGCTTGTTAGCAGTTAGCACCACACAACACAAGTACTTCATTCCTTTGTCCATTTCCGCGTCGAACAGACTGCAAACTACCTGGCGTTCTATCGCCATGCTCTAAGACAAACTCTAACCTTAACCAACTTTGAAAGAGTGCCTAAGCTTAACAGTCTAAAGAACTTGCAGTCACGGCACGCTCTAAGACAAACAGCTGCATCTCACAACAACACAACTATCTCTACCACCAACGGCCCAACCTAGGAATAAGCTAGAATTGGAACATTAGAAATTGGATTCGGCCAATCAGAGATCGTCTCTGTGAAATTCTGCTACGGAAAAAAATACTGGCGTCGGCCAATCAGAGAGCGTCTCCGCGAAATGCGGCTACAGAAATTCTTGACGCTACTGGCTAGACCGCTTCAAATCGCGCCCGGATTCCAACATAATAGTCATATTTCAACGCACAACACGTTACGCACTGATTGGCTGCGACGGATACAGCGATCAAACCGTGACGCGCACTCAGAGCGCTGTCGCGTCTAGCCCGGGCCGAGAAATACAAAAAAATAATAAAAAAAAAGAAAAGTGAGTCACTTCCTGTTCAAGAAAACAAGTATTTTTTTTTTTATATAATAACGTTATATTGTGCATTGGAAACACAAACACTTAAAATTAGTAAATATTATTAATTTTAAACAAGTTTATATTATTTATAGGGCTATAAAACAAAAAACTAAAAACTTATTTTTCTTCTTCTCTCATATAACCAGGGTAGGGCCTGAGGGGGGGCGGCGCCCGAGCGCCCCTAGTGGCGAGCCGCCACTGCAACCTCCACTGGTCCCACTCAAGGACCGCTCCAGAAAGGGAAAAGGGCTCAATGTTATTGTTAGTAATCCATACTGCAGCCGGAGAAGAGTAGCACCTCACCTCGTCGTTAGACTGGGTGAGCTATCCAAAGGAACACTGTTAGGCTATCCAAAGGAACACTGTTAATCACACGTTATACACACACAGGGAAAGTAACAGTTAGTTAGCACTACTGAATACTTTGTAGAATATTCAGGCTGCTACACATGTATATACTGAACATTTACATGTTTATGAACATTTATATGGTTATTTATATGGTTATATTGCATTGCATGTCACTGCGGCAACTAACAATATTGCTTTTCCCAATTTTGTATATTAACCCGCATCATGGCACAAAATATGAGGTCCTAAATCTTAATTTCGTTGTCTTTGGCTCGAGCAAACATGTTCTGGCAGAACACATTGTAATACCACAGTTTGTTTTATGAATACAAGATTCAGGACATGGTGAATTGCCTTGGGACCAGGGAGTAGCTCATATACTGTACTGTAGTGCTGAGTGGGCATTTGGCTTGAGTTTGAATATCTGTGTGTGTGTGTGTGTGTGTGTGTGTGTGTGTGTGTGTGTGTGTGTGTGCGTGCGTGCGTGCGTGCGTGCGTGCGTGCGTGCGTGCGTGCGTGCGTGCGTGCGTGCGTGCGTGTGGTTGTGCGCGCGCGCGCGTGTGTGTGTGTCTGTGTGTGTGTGCACCAAAATAACCCACAATTGTCACAATTGCTTTTTTCAGTCAAATCAACCAAAATAGTGATGTAAACTTGATAAATCAGATTCACTCCCTACAATTTAGGTGGGGTAAAATAAAAATAGAAAAACAAATGCCGCAAAGGTTAATTGAAAAAAAGAACTTGATTTATATAACGTGTGAGACTGCACCTAAACGGCTTCCTCTCTCCCATGGACGCCAGCTGTGTCCAAGCGGTCCCCAGCCCTGAGCAGGCCACCCTCAGTCTGCCTGCAGCCCTGCATGTGAAGGAGTCGGAATCTCGCCATCGGGAGGAAGAGGAATGTTTTCACAGGGAGTTTGGGGATTAGAAGACCGTTGCAGGATTTTCATTCCATCTCTCAGTAGCTCCGCTCCAAAGGAAGCCCTTTTGTTCTTACATAAGTACGTTATCATCAGCGCGGATTAATGAGCTTTATCCCGGGCCGAAAATAAAACTGCCCCCGAGTGTCCAGTCAGCCTGCTGCGGTACAGAATGTCCAGGACTGAGCTGTGCAGTGGCCTGGGCCCTCATTCATCAACGTGTCTTAAGCACAGATATGTGCTTAACCTGTGCGTACGATCATTTCTAAGCAAAGAGTGGGATTCATCAATTTCAACTTGAACTTGACTTAGTGCTTATATTTACGCACAGCTCGGAGCACACTTAGCTGACGCCCTGTGGTAGAATATATTATTACAACAAGGAAATGAGCTTCTGTGCATTAGTTTCAACACTGGCATGTTCTGTATGAACCGTAATTCATTATAGTTCATTGTAAAATAGCAACAGTAGTGTAATTATGGTCAAAACCCTATAAATAGCATTTGGAATAATAGATCTTTCTCTCAGAATGAATGCAGCATGGTTTATATAGCGTTATCGGAATTAACTCCGCGTAGCTCAACTCGTTATTATTTTGCGCACAGACCGCAGAAACACGGGAACGTTTTGATTATATTTAAAAGGCTTTACGTTAAACGAAACAAGTGGAATTTCGAAGCTGTAAGCAGAATACAAGTCATATGAACACCCACGATATAGTGTTCTTCCCCCTTTTTACTGTATAAGAAAGAATAAAAAAACGCATTGCAATGACACCAGGGTGTATGTGTATTACAAAACCCTTGCAATAATGTGTCTTAAATTAATGAAAAGCATACATGCTCTGGACACAGAGCATATCGTGTGGGTGATATGACTTGTATTATGCTTACAGGATTCCACGTATTTAGTTTTACAATGTCAAAGCCTTTTAATGTAAATCAAAACGTTCCCGTATTTCTGCAATCTATGTGCAAAATAATAACGAGTTGAGTTCTAACAAAGAACATATTACATGCTGGTATGCTGATAGAGTAAACTATTATATGAATATTGTTGTGAAGGATCAGATTAAACCGAATATATATATTTATTTATGGATATATATTTAATAGTATTTGTATATCGTTTGATATCCCCTGTATATTCCTTGTACAATATGCACTGAATATCCCTTTAGTCTACTAAACAGCCCATAATAGTTTCATTCTACCATTGGACGAGAACCTGGCGCCAGCAGCCATGCCCCTTGGTTCAAGTTCAATCGTGCCGCCCAACATGTCGTGGCAAGCCCGGTTCCGCGTAGGAATACGTCTGGCGAAATACGAATGGTACTATTTGTTCACAGCGCATATATATATGGCGCAAGTAAAGTAGAACTTTCTTTTAGTCCATTAGTTCTTTACCCTCCAACCTAGTAACAGACGCAAAGCCTCACCCACGACGCACGTGTGGTGCAGTAAGGCCTACTTGGCCTCAGAATAGGCATTGAGACATCGTGTGGATTAATAGTTGAATTGTCATAGTTTGGCACTATACCGTCGAGTTGGACGTATTTCTATTAAGCTAATAATAGTCTATTATGTATGGTGCATCGTTCGGTTAGAGTTATAAAGTGAGCAGTACCCCCATCGTTCCTGACGTTATCTGGAGTCTTAACCAGGCTGGGCAGACCACGTGTGGTGCTTGCATCCGAGGAGCTCCGGGCCAGGACGAGTGGACCTGTACATTGGAATACTTTACCCGGACGACGGCGAGCCTTCCACGGCTTGGATTATCTACATGCTTTGGGTGCTTTGATTATTCCATGGATAACGGCCAACACTGCTGAGTGTTGGAACTACCCCCCGGAGAGGAGTCCAGGTGAGACGGCGCTCTACCCCGAGTGAGGTCGCCTCACGTCTCTTCATCTGTGGACCGGCAGCTACCGTCCACCAGAGGGTCCAGCTGTATTCATCTGCGGACCGAGGTTCTGTGGGCATCGTGTTCAGGACTCTGAATTCTCCCAAGAAATCGTCGGCCAGATGGGATACCGCCAGCGGCTCTTCTAACCCCCCCTCCTACTGTCTTACAACCAGCGGGACCCCCCCCCCCCCTTAGTGTATCCAGCTATAATCATTTAAGTACCATCGCTATAGTTCCCTAAAGAACCAGGTTGTATATTTGCTCCCTGCGTAACCAGAGATTGGACATTCAATGTTGATTTACCTACGAATACTCATTTGCCATACAAGTGCATTTCAAATCATAAATGTCATTAAGTGAACGTTGTATATACCCTTTGCTATATAAAATATTCGATTTATACATTTGTGTGGACTTCGTTTCATCAGGTGGGAAAGTGTTCATCATATCTATATCATGTACTGGATGGCCAGAAGTTAAAGTACAAGAGGTAGTGGTTTAATAATACCATACTTATCAATACAGTCAGGGAATTGTACCCCTCAGTTACAATTGGTCCTTCGAGCCGGAGGGTAACTAGTGTAATATTAATATAGTGTTATTAATATTGAAATGGCCTATGATGAACACTCCACGAAACGGTCCTCCTAACGTAGAACGCCCGCAGCGCAGACGACAGCCACCTCAGTACTTAGAGGATTACGCTGTCAGTCAACTACCTAGCCTTCGACAAACGGTAAACGCGGTAAAAGTAGAAAGTAAAATTATGTCTGACCTTAACGACCAGGTTTCCCCGACCACAGAGGCCCTAGTGGGTTCTAATGTAACTGACCAAGCTCACGGTGGGGACCAGGAGGGAGCTGACATGCCTTTACCCCCCGCCAATACCGAAGAAGTAGTCCCCGACCAGCCCCGGGAGGAAGACAACCCTACAGAGAGAGAACTCTGCACGGAAGAAGAGGAGGAGAGCGCCGAGGAAATAGAGCTCCAGGACTCCCCAACGAGTACACCCAGGAGCGGCTCACCCAGGAGCGGCTCACCTCCACAACCGTCTTCCCCCAGCGAAGCGGAGAGGATGCTACAACAGGCGTTCCTCGTCAGCCTGACAGCCTCTACCGAACGCGATCGACTTCAGGGTGAACGCGATCGACTTCAGGGTGAACGCGATCGACTCCAGACACAGCAACGGAGCGAAGAAGAGCGCGTACGCCTGGAGATGAGACGCCTTCAGACGGAAGAGAATATGGCAAGAGACCGGGCCGACGCCCAGCGCGCCGCTGCCGGTGCCCAAAGAGAAGCAGATCTCACCAAGCGCGAAGTCGAGCGCGACAAGTTACAAGCGCAGCTAATGGAGCAGCTGATCCTCAAGGCAACACCCTCTCCCTCCGCCAGGGGTTCAAGGAACTCGTCGAGACAACAGTCAAGGGCAGCGTCTCCTAACCGAGCAAGCGACCCTGAACTTGACCAACAGACCAAGCCTATACCCCCCGCAGACCCCCCTCCCAGACCGGTCCAAGCGAGACCCAGCTACAAGGAAGGAGCGGCATACACTGCGGAGAAGCTAAATAAACGATTACAGGATCTAGAGGACCTGATAGAAGAAGAAGAGGGAGAGGAGGAGAACCAAGCCCGACGACAGCACAGTACTCCACCGGACCAGGAGGTCCAGTACAGCCCAGGCTATACCCCCGCGGCGCTGCGCTACAGACCCCCGACTCTATTCACGGGTGAGCACGACGCACGACCAGCCCCGAGGAATAGCACCTGGACCAGCGGGCCATGGTACCCTGTCGGTACCAGCCCACAGAGAGGCGCAAGAGGAGACTCGCCTAGGAGGTCTCTCCCCCAACGCTCGCCGATGTATCAGCCATCCACGGCGTCATACATTGCCACGCCGTCGTTTCCAGACTTCACCTATGAGAATCGAGCACAGTACACGGAGCTCCGGATGTGCTTAGAGACAATGATGGTGGATGTCGCTGATGAACGCCACAAGTATGCAATATTACTGAAGCACCTGAAAGTACCGCGAGCGCACAATATAGCGCTAGCCTATGCCACCTCTACGACCCCATACACCGCGGCCCTAGCAGCGCTGGACCAGAGATATGGACGTATATGGGATTACGTAATCCAAGAGATAAGGCATATTGATCGCCTACCCCCAGCAACAGACAATCGCTCATTAGACGACCTGTCAATCAAAGTGCAGTCCCTTGTAGGGATGCTGGGAGCGCAACGGGAAAAGGGCATGCACGAGCTATACGCCAACTCTAACGTCGAGAGGATTCTAGAGAAGCTGCCACCCGCAAGACAAGAGCGTTTTAGGCGGCAGAGAGACTACCGGGATCCTAACGGCCCCGAACCATCCCTCCTTGATCTAGCCGACTTCCTGGCGAGAGAAGTCAGCAGCTTACGACTGGATACGTTCGGGCGGAGCACGCCAAGCTCCAGAGAGGGACCCAGGAGAATAAATGATGGAAGAAGATCGGTGACTGTCATGCACCAATCAGAGTCAGTACCGAGCAGTAAGAGCCACAGTACCCCCTCGAGAAAAGAGAAGTGGAAGATGGTGTGCCCCTACTGTGAGAAAGAACACTGGCTGTCACAATGTGACCTGTTCACAAAGATGAATGCAGAAGAAGTGAGTCAATGGATAAAGTCCAACAGGCGCTGTTACCGATGTGCGCGCAGTCACATGGCAGCCGAATGCCGCCTAAAGAAAAGGTGCAGTCGGTGCGACGGAGCCCATCTAGATATACTACACGACAGTAACAGAAGACGGCCTTCACCTGCACCATCGAGCGGCACCAAGGCAAGTGTCATGTACATTGACCCCGCCAGCAGCAGCGGCGCCCAAGTGCTCTTAAAGGTAGTCCGTGTGACATTGAGCTACCAAGATAAAGTCATGGACACTTACGCCGTCCTTGATGACGGGTCAGAGAAGACCCTTCTGCTCGCGTCCGCTGCGGCCCAGCTGGGACTGCGGGGGAGCGAGAACCAAATGACGATTCGGACAATAAGAAGAGATTTAAAGACGATAAAGGGCGAGAATGTCTCCTTCACTATCGCAGCAAACGGGCAGCCAGAGCGACGGTATAGGATTACAAATGCTTTCACCAGCCAAGAAATAGGACTATCGCAGTACACCTACCCCATCGCCAAGCTGATGGATAAATATGTGCACCTGCGTCAACTACCTATCCCGCTCATAGACGGCGCTACCCCGACCCTGCTGATAGGCTCCGACCATGCAGAACTCATAGTCCCGATTGACCGGGTCCATACAGGACCCCGAGGCTGTCCTGCAGCAGTCGAGACCCACCTAGGGTGGACACTACAAGGCCCCCTCGCTAAATCTCTCAACCGAACAGCAGCCACTAGCTGCCTCCACTCCAGAGCGACAGAAGGAGACACCACACTCCTGCAGCATGTCGAGAAGAAAATTGACTGGCGACGTCGTGCGCTGCTCCGCGCCTCCCTGATCAAAGACGGCTTTGATCTCCGGCAGCGGGCCAGCAGCGACCCCCCAGTATTGTTTGCACTACAGAAACACGTCGCAGAGGACCCAGCAGCAGATGAAGAGGTCCAACACAGTGTGAAGAACAGTTTCTACGTGGACAACTGTTTACAAAGCGTTTCGACTCAAGAAGAAGCCGAGGCTCTCCTAATCAAGCTACGCGCCTCCCTGATCAAAGGCGGCTTTGATCTCAGGCAGTGGGCCAGCAGTGACCCGCACGTATTGCGCAGCCTCTCCCCCGCGGACAAGGCTGCCAGCAGCGAGACCTGGATGGCGACCATCCCAGGAGAAGCCCAAGAAATGACACTAGGACTAGTCTGGCGCTTCAAAACAGACTCGCTCCACTATAGACACAAACCCCTGACTCCAGAGCAGGGAAGGTCGACGGCGACACCGACCACCAGACGGAGTGTGTACAGAACACTCGCCAGACAATATGACCCGTTGGGATGTATTCTACCTTACACCACCAGGGCAAAGATGATTGTACGAGCACTACGGGACAAGTACCAGGGCTGGGACGACCCAATACCCGCACACCTTGCCTCCACATGGAGAGAGTGGGAGACGGAGCTCCGCTCACTCCCAGGCGTTAATATACGCCGCAGCTACTTCCCATCCACAGTGAGGCCAGAGACATGCAAGATTGATCTACACGTCTTCAGCGACGCCTCCGAAGTAGCCTATGGATCGGTGGCCTACTTGCGTGCCCAAGAGAAGGGAGGAGAGATACACACCGCTTTCATCCTGGCTCGCTCAAGAATAGCCCCACGAAAGCAACAATCTATCCCGCGTCTAGAGCTCTGCGCAGCCCTAGCAGGAGCGCATCTAGCCACGTTAATCCAACGTGAACTCACCATTCCGGTGCACAGAACAATCTTGTGGTCAGATTCCACGACAGTACTCACATGGATCAAGTCTGATTCATGCAGATACAAAGTCTTCGTGGGAGTCAGAGTCACCGAGATTCAAGAGTTAACAGAAGCAGCGAGCTGGCGGTATGTGGACACCAAACACAACCCAGCTGACGTCATCACCCGGGGAATGTCCCTGGATGACCTCACCCGTCGCAACATCTACAGTGACGGACCAGAATTCCTCAAGCTCCCGGAAGCAAGTAAAGAGGAGGCTGAGAACAAGAAACCTATGTTCTGTGGACTGAGCACAGTCGCCTCCACAGACCCCAACATAGATGACTGCATTACCTTACAGAGTGCGCAGCTAAAGACATTCCTGTGGCACCACCCAGAGATTCAGTCCACCACTGACATTTCAGCAGCTGACTACGAAGAAGCAGAACTTCTTCTACTACAACGAGCCCAGAGAGACTCGTTCCCCGATGAGCTAGACTGTCTACAGGGAGGAAAGCCCGTCCCATCAGACAGCAGACTGCTCCACCTGGCACCCGAGAGTGACGCCCATAATCTCATCAGAGTGGGTGGTCGCCTGCGGAGAGCCCCCGATCTACCGGATGACATTAAGTACCCGATAGTCTTGAACAGCCGACACAAGGTCACAGAGCTGATCATAAAGAAATACGACGAGGATGTACACCACGCAGGAGCAGAGAGAGTCTTCGCGGAGATCAGACGTCGCTATTGGATACTTCAAGGAAGAGAAGCGGTGCGACGCTTCCAGCGAACCTGTCTAGACTGCCGAAAGTGGCGCGCGCAGCCCAGCATACCACGGATGGCTGACTTACCCCCCTGTCGCCTCCGACTCGGCGACAAGCCATTCCACTCCACAGGCATGGACTGTTTTGGCCGGTTGTATATAAAGAGAGGAAGAGGAACCGAGAAGCGGTGGGGTATTGTATTCAAATGCATGACCACCAGAGCGATACATATCGAGCTCCTTCCGACCATGAGCACAGACTCATTCCTTATGGCCTTCCGAAGATTCACATCACGGAAAGGAAAACCGTCTACATTGTTGTCTGATCACGGGACAAACTTCAAAGGCGGAGAAAGAGAGCTGAGAGAGAGCTTCCAAGCTATGGGCCCAGAACTTAAGACCCACCTCGCTCCATCCCAGATTGACTTCCAGTTTAATCCCCCGAACGCACCCCACTTCGGTGGAACCTGGGAAAGAGAAGTACGTTCTATAAAGACAGCCCTGTACGCCGTGCTTGGGGCCCAGACTGTGGCGGAGGAAGTCCTAATGACAGTCCTCACGGAGATCGAGGGAGTATTGAACTCCAAGCCCCTCGGCTACATCTCCAGTGATGTAGCAGATGTCGACCCAGTCACCCCCAACACACTCTTAATGGAGCGGCTGGACCCCGCGCTACCCCAGACAATGTACAGGCCTGAAGAAGCGAACGGCCGAAGAATGTGGAGGTACAGTCAAGTACTAGCTGACAAGTTTTGGAGCAGCTTCCTACTCCACTACCTACCATCTCTACAGACCCGCCAGAAGTGGGTAAAAGAGAGAGACAATTTGACAGAAGGAACAGTCGTCATGATTATCGACCAGTCACTACCCAGAGCTATGTGGCCGGCTGGCCGCGTAAGCAAAGTGATCACCGGTGCCGATGGCAAGGTCCGAGCAGCTGAAGTGCTCGTCCAAGGGCGAACTTACACACGACCCGTGGCGAGGCTAATAGAACTGCCCCGACTCCCAGACACTATCGATGATGACCATGACCCCATGACTTCGTGAGTTGACTGACCCTTACAGCGGACCTTGAGTGGTAGACAGTACGGTTAATCTGTCTCTACTTAGCTAATTAGGTGGGACTAATTAGGGGGCGGCTGTTGTGAAGGATCAGATTAAACCGAATATATATATTTATTTATGGATATATATTTAATAGTATTTGTATATCGTTTGATATCCCCTGTATATTCCTTGTACAATATGCACTGAATATCCCTTTAGTCTACTAAACAGCCCATAATAGTTTCATTCTACCATTGGACGAGAACCTGGCGCCAGCAGCCATGCCCCTTGGTTCAAGTTCAATCGTGCCGCCCAACATGTCGTGGCAAGCCCGCGTAGGAATACGTCTGGCGAAATACGAATGGTACTATTTGTTCACAGCGCATATATATATGGCGCAAGTAAAGTAGAACTTTCTTTTAGTCCATTAGTTCTTTACCCTCCAACCTAGTAACAGACGCAAAGCCTCACCCACGACGCACGTGTGGTGCAGTAAGGCCTACTTGGCCTCAGAATAGGCATTGAGACATCGTGTGGATTAATAGTTGAATTGTCATAGTTTGGCACTATACCGTCGAGTTGGACGTATTTCTATTAAGCTAATAATAGTCTATTATGTATGGTGCATCGTTCGGTTAGAGTTATACAGTGAGCAGTACCCCCATCGTTCCTGACGTTATCTGGAGTCTTAACCAGGCTGGGCAGACCACGTGTGGTGCTTGCATCCGAGGAGCTCCGGGCCAGGACGAGTGGACCTGTACATTGGATTACTTTACCCGGACGACGGCGAGCCTTCCACGGCTTGGATTATCTACATGCTTTGGGTGCTTTGATTATTCCATGGATAACGGCCAACACTGCTGAGTGTTGGAACTACCCCCCGGAGAGGAGTCCAGGTGAGACGGCGCTCTACCCCGAGTGAGGTCGCCTCACGTCTCTTCATCTGTGGACCGGCAGCTACCGTCCACCAGAGGGTCCAGCTGTATTCATCTGCGGACCGAGGTTCTGTGGGCATCGTGTTCAGGACTCTGAATTCTCCCAAGAAATCGTCGGCCAGATGGGATACCGCCAGCGGCTCTTCTAACCCCCCCTCCTACTGTCTTACAACCAGCGGGACCCCCCCCCCCCCTTAGTGTATCCAGCTATAATCATTTAAGTACCATCGCTATAGTTCCCTAAAGAACCAGGTTGTATATTTGCTCCCTGCGTAACCAGAGATTGGACATTCAATGTTGATTTACCTACGAATACTCATTTGCCATACAAGTGCATTTCAAATCATAAATGTCATTAAGTGAACGTTGTATATACCCTTTGCTATATAAAATATTCGATTTATACATTTGTGTGGACTTCGTTTCATCAGGTGGGAAAGTGTTCATCATATCTATATCATGTACTGGATGGCCAGAAGTTAAAGTACAAGAGGTAGTGGTTTAATAATACCATACTTATCAATACAGTCAGGGAATTGTACCCCTCAGTTACAAATATGATATGATATAAGGTATACACTGGTCCGTCGCATACACTGGTATGCGCAAGTTACTGTTGCATAATGTAGGCTATGGCTGCTATTATATGTAATCCATATAGGCTACCTAATAGTATATGATCTTTAGAGGCATCTATTTTGTTGTCTGTAATACCGACAACAAAATAGATGCCTCTAAAAATCATATAGCCAATCGAACACAACTAATAAAGGCATTCATATTACAGCACGGTTATAATGACACACAACCAACGCCAAACAGTGGTCAACGAACGGTCTTTATTAGTATTTTGAGCTGTCCAGGCAGAATTGCAGCAATGGTCTTAGGGAGCCGTTGATATCTGACATCACCGTTTACAAGTCCGCCTTTTATTTATCCCATAACACGCGTTGTGTCTTCTTGGTTCGACAGCCGTGAACAATCTCTGTGAAGTTTCTCAGAGTTCCGCTCGGGTCAGTCCATTATTTCACATCCCATGGGGGGTGTTTCCTCACTTTCATGACCATATATGGATAATCATGCACGAGCATTGACGGTAGAACAAAGTGGTATTCATCAACACGGAGGAGCATAGGACCTGTGTACTCACGGTTGATGAATCCCGATTTTTCTGTGCGTGCACTGATTCTACATTCTGTGCTTACGTGTGGAAATAGAACATATTCTACGTCCACGTTGATGAATGAGGGCCCTGGTCTCTCTGGCCTCGCTGAGCTGTACAGTAACCTGGTCTCTCTGGCCTCGCTGAGCTGTACAGTAACCTGGTCTCTCTGGCCTCGCTGAGCTGTACAGTAACCTGGTCTCTTTGGCCTCGCTGAGCTGGACAGTAACCTGGTCTCTCTGGCCTAGCTGAGCTGGACAGTAACCTGGTCTCTCTGGCCTAGCTGAGCTGTACAGTAACCTGGTCTCTCTGGCCTCGCTGAGCTGTACAGTAACATGGTCTCTCTAGCCTCGCTGAGAGAGCAGAGATGGACAGTAATGTTCACATTCACATTCAGATTATTTTTATTATCATTCTGTATCTTTTACAGCCAAAAAGAGTGACATTCGCTTTGTTGTGGTTCCTCGGCCGTAACAGCATCCAATATAACATCAAATAAAATAGAATAAAATAGCATAGAATAAAAGAGGAGCATAGTTTGTGTAGTTCTCCTTCTTCCAGTATGGCTTGTAACTAAAGATGTTCGATATTGGCTTTTTTACCGATATCCGATATACCGATATTGTCCAACTCTTAATTTCCGATACCGATATCAACCGATACCAATATATGCAGGGTTTCCCCCCCAAAAAAACTGAATAATTTCAGGTAATTAACATATATATCTCTTGTCGTGGAATTAACACAAGATTATGCATACTTTTCACAATAAATAAAATAAGAATTTGTTCTTACTTGCTTGCCTGGGTAAATAAAGGTTAAATAAATGTAAAAAAAAGTATATAATTAAAAAAAAATATATATATATATATATTTTTTTTATCAGGTACCGATAATTTCCGATATTACATTTTAATGCCAATATCGGCCGATAATATTGGTAGGCCGATAATATCGGACATCCCTACTTGTAACCATTGGTAACCACTTTCAAAAGAATATCTCTCATTTCTGTGCAGTGGTTGAGTAGGTACAGTAGGTGAGAACGGGGGAGGTTGTCACACGGGTAGGTTGTCACATTCATTATATTTCACCACCAGAGGATCCTGTCTCCCATACTTTGGTATTTAAATGTCCAGAATTGGGGTCAGAGTTCACCTACATTGTCATATTTGGAGTGAAACAGCTGAATTTGAGGTGAGAGGACTTTTTGTGTTTTCCATGTCCATTTGTAAATATTCCGCTCCTCAGTATTTTTCTTCTAGGCTTTTACACAATTGGTTTATAATGAAACAATTATTACCCTTAAAAAGTGTGAAGGGATAGCTATAGTTTAGATTGTTGTTAGCTAGCTATAGATGGCTGTTAGCCTTGATGCAATCAAGACATTCCAGTTGGCGTTGGTCGTCACATTGTATTTGGGGTTGGTTGTCACATGTTGTGTAGGCTATTATTGTTAGGCCGATTTATTGTGTTCTTATTTTGTTATATAGGATGGCCTAAAGATGTGTTTCCTGTTTATGTTCATTAAGATGCATTAAGTTATGTATTTGTCAACTTGTCAATGCAATTAAACTTTCAAATTTAGTTCTGCCTTCTTGTCTATTCTCAGTCCTTGCCCCACATATACCCACCCCAGTTAGGACAGCCGAAACCCGTCCAATCTTTCGCCGTCGACTAAAGACGCACTTCTTCAATCACTATCTGAAATCTAAATCTTGTCTTCTTTTTAAGATTTTCCCATTAAAAGTTTTAAAACACATGGTGACAACCAACCCCATAGTGTGTGACAACCATCCCCATGATGGGGTTGGTTGTCACAATGTGTCAGAGTGTCTTTGATAGGTGATTAACTCTTTGTTACAATACATTGGAAAATTAGAGGGATACACATTTCAAGCCAACATCTTAAGCTTCAATTTAATGTAGGGATGACTATTGAAAGATGTTTTGATTATGAACAATTCACACTAGAGTAAAAAGTGTGACAACGTCCCCCGTTCTCCCCTAAAACACAGGAAAAACACAATATTATTGTTCTACTGAGACTTGTTTACAAGATCTAGTAATAATACCATCACATTTGACAGTTTTTGTTGGTAGATTTCTTGTATATGTGCCCATAGCAACCGTTGTCTCTTCCATTGCTGTGTCCTGTGTGCATAACAAGACAGAGTCTGTGTCTCAATTCAGGGGGTCTACCGACCAGTGGCGATTTTACCACTGGGGCACCAGGGGCACGTGCCCCCCATGAAATCTCAGGTGCCCCTGAGGTGCCACCCCAGAATTTTTTTTATTTTTTTAATTATTATTATTATTATTATTTTTTATATATAAAAATAAATATAATGTTAACACTTTAATCGCCGGAAACGCCGTATCTCGTCATTGCCCGCCATGCTCATTCTGCCGAAGACGCCGTAACACGTCTTTGATATCAATATTTCAAAAATCTGTGATCGAAATCATATTTCTCCTCCGGGGACCTGAGATATACTGCTGATCTCCACTCAACTCTCTAACGGTTCAAGAGCGCCATCTGGTGGCCGATCGGCAGATCGGCCAACAGGAAGTGACGCGCCAAACAGGAAGTGCTCATCCATATTTCGTCCGGGCACTCGCGATCGTTAGCCGGACTCCATCTCGACACACTGGATAATCAATCGCTCGCCCTAACTCAATAAACAACGTTATTTGGACGTATATAGTATTATACAACCTGGAAATGGTTCATCTAGATCAACATCCCATAATCAAAAACTGTCTACTCCAAGCTGATCGTCCAACGGCGCGAGGAAGATACGGTAAGATCCAGCGTTATTTTCTAACGTGTTCCATATAAACTGCTCTGATGATCATATGACCCACACTAGGTGAATGATATAACGTTGCCCACGGAATTATAAACGACCCCCCGCCCATCCGGTCATCATCAGATGATACGTAGTAACTTCTAGAAGTACCTCCAGTTGAAATTTTTTATCTGGCACCGATCGCTACCAAACTGTATTTGATCATCAATATAATGCATTTGGGGCTATAAATCAAGTTCTGGAGAAAGCTGCAGAAAACGATAAAAACATACTTATACTTTAGACCATATTTTAGTATGAATATGTGAATGAAAAAGTATAACATTGCTACACCCTGAACAATGGATATAGGACATTGAATGGGCCATAATAATGTCAATTTAGCAATAGAATTTAAAAAGTTATAGCCCTGTAAAGAAGGGGAACTTCTCCATAGACAAATAGAGCTGGCTAGGGATGGTAAATTATGAATTTAACCATGGCGATCAAAGTGTTAACAATCACTTTCCATCACAGACCGAAAATCTAGTTTTGCTTACAGGTGTCTAATGTGATTTACATCCATGCTTATATATTTCACATTATGTCACGATCCTAGGCCCGGTCCTGGCTGGACTGGGCAGGATGGTAACATTGGGCAGTGCCCTCCACCTAACAGTGGGCAATGCCCTCCACCCAACATTGGCTCTCCACCCAACATTGGTCTACCACCCTTTAGTGGTCACAAACAATCGATACACGCTGTAATGATAAATATCCTTAACAGTATGCTGTCATTACATTGTTTGTTGATATTACAATTGTTATATCAACAAAAATCAATCCGGCCATCCAGTATAAAAAGAGAAGAAAAGAAGAACACGAGAAACGTGCCAAGGTGAAAGGTATGCAATTTTGTACAACTTCATGTACAACTGACATAATCAAGCTAGGTTGTGGAGGAGAGAGACAGGGATGAACAGGGTATAGACTACTTTGCCCATCCTGAGCCTGCTATGATGCAGATGTTTTTACATCACCACCCAAAACAAGATTCAGCCAAGAGCGAATGAGTACACTGGTCCACTTGTCCATGGCACTTACTACCCAGCTTTGTAGTGGGTTGGGGGAATAGTGTACGCATATTTAAGGGGACCGCAAGGATGGTGTACTGGTGGGTGGTGACTGACCGATTATAGTGGGCCGGTCTGGGCCAAAATAATAAATGGACCTCCCTAATTTCGAAACCCTGGCTACGGCCCTGGAAGCAGGTGCAAACATTTGCATTTTTTTGCTGTGGTGAAAAGAAGGCAGATTCCCAGGGTCTATCCTGATTGGTCAGATGGGATGGTGACAATATTTGTGTCATAGCCTGACCTGTGCTGATTGGCTGGAAGAAGTTTTTTTTCATAGATTAAAGATCCCCCCCTCTCCCACCTGGCTAAATATATTGTATGGGGAAGTGGCTCAAAATAGTTACTTGGCCGGTAAAGGGTTAAGAATACTTTGACTTGTTAAGCCCAGCCTCTGTGTTGTGAAGGATCAGATTAAACCGAATATGTATATTTATTTATATATATATATTTAATTGTATTTGTATATCGTTTGATATCCCCTGTATATTCCTTGTACAATATGCACTGAATATCCCTTTAGTCTACTAAACAGCCCATAATAGTTTCATTCTACCATTGGACGAGAACCTGGCGCCAGGTTGCCATACCCCTAGGTCCAAGTTCAATCGTGCCGCCTAACATGTCGTGGCAAGCCCCGGTTCCGCGCAGGAATATGTCGGGCGAAATACGAATGGTACTATTTGTTCATAGCGCATATATATATGGCGCAAGTAAAGTAGAACTTCCCTTTTTTAGTCCAGTTCTTTACCCTCCAACAGAGTGACAGACGCAAAGCCTCCCCACGACGCACGTGTGGTGTAGTAAGGCCTACTTGGCCCAGAATAGGCATTGAGATATCGTGTAGATTAATAGTTGAATAGTCATAGTTTGGCACTATACCGTCGAGTTGGACGTATTCTATTAAGCTAATAATAGTCTATTTATGTATGGTGCATCGTTCGGTTAGAGTTCTAAAGTTATCAGTACCCCCATCGTTCCTGACGTTATCTGGACGCTTAACCAGGCTGGGCAGACCCCTAGTGGTGCTTGCATCCGAGGAGCTCCGGGCCAAGAGCGACTGGACCTGTATATTGGATTACTCTACCCGGACGACGGCGAGCCTTCCACGGCTTGGATTATGCTTTGGGTGCTTTGATTATTCCATGGATAAAGGCCAACACTGCGGAGTGTTGGAACTACCCCCCGGAGAGGACTCCAGGTGAGATGGCGCTCTACACCAGTGAGGTCGCCTCACGTCTCTCCGTTGTGGACCGGCAGCTACCGTCCACAGAGGGTCCAGCTGTATTCGTCTGCGGACCGAGGTTCTGTGGGCACCGTGTCCAAGACTTTGGATTCTCCCAAGACACCGTCGGCCAGATGGGATACCGCCAGCGGCTTCTCTAACCCCCCCCTCCTACTGTCTTACAACCAGCGGGACACCCCCCCCCCCCTTAGTGTATCCAGCTATAATCATTTAAGTACCATCGCTATCGTTTCCTAAATATTCCAGGTTGTATACTTACTCCCTGCGTAACCAGAGATTGGACATTCAATGTTGATTTACCTAGGAATACTCATTTGCCATAAAAGTGCATATTTCATATTTCAAATCATAAATGTAATTAAGTGATCGTTGTATACACCTTTTGCTGTATTAAACCTTCGATTTGGTACATTTGTGTGGATTCGTTTCATCAGGTGGGAAAGTGTTCATCATACTTATATCTTGTACTGGATGGCCAGAAGTTAAAGTACATGAGGTAGTGGTATTAAATATCATATCTAACAATACAGTCAGGGAATTGTACCCCTCAGTTACAATTGGTCCTTCGAGCCGGAGGGTAACTAGTGTAATATTAATATAGTGTTATTAATATCGAAATGGCCTATGATGAACACTCCACGAAACGATCCTCCTAACCTAGAACGCCCGCGGCGCAGACGACAGACACCTCAGTACTTAGAGGCTTACACTGTCAGTCAACTACCTAGCCTTCGACAAACGGTAAACGCGGTAGAAGTAGAAAGTAAAATTATGTCTGACCTTAACGACCAGGTTTCCCCGACCACAGAGGCCCTAGTAGGTCCTAATGTAACTGACCAAGCTCACGGTGGGGACCAGGAGGGAATTGACATGCCTTTACCCCCCGCCACTACCCAAGAAGTAGTCCCCGACCAGCCCCGGGAGGAAGACAACCCTACAGAGAGAGAACTCTGCACGGAAGAAGAGGAGGAGAGCGCAGAGGAACTAGAGCTCCAGGACTCCCCAACGAGTACCCCCAGGAGCGGCTCACGCAGGAGCGGCTCACCTCCACAACCGCCTTCCCCCAGCGAAGCGGAGAGGATACTACAACAGGCGTTCCTCGTCAGCCTGACAGCCTCTACCGAACGCGATCGACTCCAAGCGCAGGCGCTTAGCGAGCGCGAACATTTTACTATTGAAAGAGAACGCCTCCAAGCGCAGCAACGGAGCGAAGAAGAGCGCACACGCCTGGAGATGAGACGCCTCCAGACAGAAGAGAATATGGCAAGAGACCGGGCCGACGCCCAGCGCGCCGCTGCCGGTGCCCAAAGAGACGCAGAGCGCGACAGACTACAAGCGCAACTAATAGAGCAGCTGATCAAAAGGACAACACCCTCTCCCTCCGCCAGGGGTTCAAGGAACTCGTCGAGACAACAGTCAAGGGCAGCGTCTCCTCAACGAGCAAGCGACCCTGAACTTGACCAACAGACCGAGCCTATACCCCCCGCAGACCCCCTTCACAGACCGGTCCAAGCGAGACCCAGCTACAAGGAAGGAGCGGCATACACTGCGGAGAAGCTAAATAAACGATTACAGGATCTGGAGGATCTGATAGAGGAAGAAGAGGGAGAGGAGGAGAACCAAGCCCGACGACAGCACAGTACTCCACCGGACCAGGAGGTCCCATACAGTCCAGGCTATACCCCCGCGGCGCTGCGCTACAGACCCCCGACTCTATTCACGGGTGAGCATGACGCACGACCAGCCCCGAGGAACAGCACCTGGACCAGCGGGCCATGGTACCCTGTCAGTACCAGCCCACAGTGAGGCGCAAAAGGGGACTCGCCCAGGAGGTCTCTCCCCCAACGCTCGCCGATGTATCAGCCATCCACGGCGTCATACAATGCCACGCCGTCATTCCCAGACTTCGCCTATGAGAGTCGAGCACAGTACACGGAGCTCCGGATGTGCTTAGAGACAATGATGGTGGATGTCGCTGATGAACGCCACAAGTATGCAATATTACTGAAGCACCTGAAAGTACCGCGAGCGCACAATATAGCGCTAGCCTATGCTACCTCTTCGACTCCATACACAGCGGCCCTTGCAGCGCTGGATCAGAGATATGGACGTATATGGGATTACGTAATCCAAGAGATAAGGCATATTGATCGCCTACCCCCAGCCACAGACAATCGCTCACTAGACGACCTGTCAATCAAAGTGCAGTCCCTGGTAGGGATGCTGGGAGCGCAACGGGAGAAGGGCATGCATGAGCTATACGCCAACTCTAACGTCGAGAGGATTTTGGAGAAGCTGCCACCCGCAAGACAGGAGCGCTTTACGCGGCAGAGGGATTACCGGGATCCCAACGGCCCCGAGCCATCCCTCCTTGATCTAGCCGACTTCCTGGCGAGAGAAGTCAGCAGCTTACGACTGGATACCTTCGGGCGGAGCACGCCAAGCTCCAGAGAGGGACCCAGGAGAATAAATGATGGAAGAAGATCGGTGACTGTCATGCACCAATCAGAGTCAGTACCGAGCAGTAAGAGTCACAGCACCCCCTCGAGAAAAGAGAAGTGGAAGATAGCGTGTCCCTACTGTGAGAAAGAACACTGGCTGTCACAATGTGACCTATTCACAAAGATGAATGCAGAAGAAGTGAGTCAATGGATAAAGTCCAACCGGCGCTGTTATCGATGTGCGCGGCCCCACATGGCAGCCGAATGCCGCCTAAAGAAAAGGTGCAGCCGGTGCGATGGAGCCCATCTAGATATACTACACGAAAGTAACGGAAGACGGCCTATACCTGCACCACGGAGCGGCACCAAGGCAAGTGTCATGAACATTGACCCCGCCAGCAGCAGCGGAGCCCAAGTGCTCTTAAAGGTAGTCCGTGTGACATTGAGCTACCAAGATAAAGTCATGGACACTTACGCCGTCCTTGATGACGGGTCAGAGAAGACCCTTCTGCTCGCCTCCGCTGCGACCCAGTTGGGACTGCGGGGGAGCAAGAACGAAATGACGATTCGGACAATAAGAAGAGATTTAAAGACGATAAAGGGCGAGAATGTCTCCTTCACCATCGCAGCCAACGGGCAGCCAGAGCGACGGTACAAGATCACAAATGCTTTCACCAGCCAAGAAATAGGACTATCGCAGTACACCTACCCTGTCACCAAGTTGATGGATAAATATGTGCACCTGCGCCAATTACCTATCCCGCTCATAGACGGCGCTACCCCGACCCTGCTGATAGGCTCCGACCATGCAGAACTCATAGTCCCGATTGACCGGGTCCATACAGGCCCCCGAGGCTGTCCTGCAGCAGTCGAGACCCGCCTAGGGTGGACCCTACAAGGCCCCCTCGCTAAATCTCTCAACCGAACAGCAGCCACTAGCTGCTTCCACTCCAGAACGACAGAAGAAGACACCACTCTCCTGCAGCATGTCGAGAGGCTATGGACCCTAGAGACAGTGCCCTTTAAGAACGAAAAGAAAGACATTCGCTCTAAAGAAGACATTTACGCCATCAACCTACTCGAGCAGGGGACAAAGAGAGTCACAGTCGGCGGTGTGATGAGATACGCAACTCCACTCCTGAGGCGAGAGGGAATGCCCACCTTTCACGCAAAGAAAGACGCCACGGAGCGCTATCTACTGAACACAGAGCGGCGCCTAGCCAAAGACCCCGCTCAAGAGAGTGTGTACCGAGCTGAGATTGAGAAGCTAATCACAGCGGGACACGTAACAAAGATTGACATTAAAGAGGCCGATCAGACGACCGAATCATGGTACGTGCCGCATCACAAGGTCCATCACAACGGCAAGGATCGCATTGTGTTTAACTGCAGCTACCAGATCGGATCCCAAAATCTGAATAAAGAGCTCTTGCCCAGCCCCACACTCAGCCCCTCCCTACTAGGCGTGTTACTGCGCTTCCGCCAGGACAAGGTGGCTATCAGCGGGGATATCAAAGGGATGTTCTTGCAGGTGAGACTAGTAGAGGAGGACAAGCCTCTGCTACGGTTCCTATGGAGAGAGAAGATCGGAGATGAGAACCCATCCATCTACCAGTGGGAAGTACTCCCCTTCGGAACCACATGCAGCCCGTGCTGTGCTACATTTGCACTACAGAAACACGTCACAGAGGACCCAGCAGCAGATGAAGAGGTCCAACACAGTGTGAAGAACAGTTTCTACGTGGACAACTGTTTACAAAGCGTTTCGACTCAAGAAGAAGCCGAGGCTCTCCTAATCAAGTTACGCGCCTCCCTGATCAAAGGCGGCTTTGATCTCAGGCAGTGGGCCAGCAGTGACCCGCACGTATTGCGCAGCCTCTCCTCCGCGGACAAGGCTGCCAGCAGCGAGACCTGGATGGCGACAATCCCAGGAGAAGCCCAAGAAATGACACTAGGACTAGTCTGGCGCTTCAAAACAGACTCGCTCCACTATAGACACAAACCCTTGGCTCCAGAGCAGGGAAGGTCGGCGGCGATACCGACCACCAGACGGAGTGTGTACAGAACACTCGCCAGACAATATGACCCGTTGGGATGTATTCTACCTTACACCACCAGGGCAAAGATGATTGTACGAGCACTATGGGACAAGGACCAGGGCTGGGACGACCCAATACCCGCACACCTTGCCTCAACATGGAGAGAGTGGGAGACGGAACTCACTCACTCCCAGGTGTCAATATACGCTGCAGCTACTTCCCATCCACAGTGAGGCCAGAGACATGCGAGATTGATCTACACGTCTTCAGCGACGCCTCCGAAGTAGCCTACGGATCGGTGGCCTACCTGCGTGCCCAAGAGAGGGGAGGAAAGATACACACTGCTTTCATCCTGGCCCGCTCAAGAATAGCCCCACGTAAGCAACAATCTATCCCACGTCTAGAGCTCTGCACAGCCCTCGCAGGAGCGCATCTAGCCACGTTAATCCAACGTGAACTCACCATTCCGGTGCATAGAACAATCTTGTGGTCAGATTCCATGACAGTACTCACATGGATCAAGTCTGATTCATGCAGATACAAAGTCTTCGTGGGAGTCAGAGTCACCGAGATTCAAGAGTTAACAGAAGAAGCAAGCTGGCGGTATGTGGACACCAAACACAACCCAGCTGACGTCATCACCCGGGGAATGTCTCTGGATGACCTAACCCGTCGCAACATCTACAGTGACGGACCAGAATTCCTCAAGCTCCCGGAAGGAGATTGGCCTACGCCCACCCCGCGGGAAGCAAGTAACGAGGAGGCTGAGAACAAGAAACCTATGTTCTGTGGACTGAGCACTATCGCCTCCACAGACCCCAACATAGATGACTGCATTACCCTAGAGAGTGCGCATCAAAGAACATTCCTGCGGCACCACCCAGAGATTCAGTCCACCACTGACATGTCAGCAGCTGACTACGAAGAAGCAGAACTTCTTCTACTACAACGAGCCCAGAGAGACTCGTTCCCCGATGAGCTAGACTGTCTACAGGGAGGAAACCCCGTCCCATCAGACAGCAGACTGATTCACCTGGCACCAGAGAGTGACGCCCATAATCTCATCAGAGTGGGTGGTCGCCT
Source organism: Notolepis coatsorum (assembly GCF_963971535.1). Lineage (NCBI taxonomy): Eukaryota > Metazoa > Chordata > Actinopteri > Aulopiformes > Paralepididae > Notolepis > Notolepis coatsorum. The sequence continues at coordinate 93,122,113 of NC_140174.1, read as the reverse complement.
GCGGAGAGCCCCCGATCTACCAGATGACATTAAGTACCCGATCGTCTTGAACAGCCGACACAAGGTCACAGAGCTGATCATAAAGAAATACGACGAGGATGTACACCACGCAGGAGCAGAGAGAGTCTTCGCGGAGATCAGACGTCGTTATTGGATATTGCAAGGGAGAGAAGCAGTACGGCGCTTCCAGCGAACCTGTCTAGACTGCCATAAGTGGCGCGCGCAGCCCAGCATACCACGGATGGCTGACTTACCCCCCTGTCGCCTCCGAATCGGCGACAAGCCATTCCACTCCACAGGCATGGACTGCTTTGGCCCGTTGTATATAAAGAGAGGAAGAGGCACCGAGAAGCGGTGGGGTATTGTATTCAAATGCATGACCACCAGAGCGATACATATCGAGCTCCTTCCGACCATGAGCACAGACTCATTCCTTATGGCCTTCCGAAGATTCACATCACGGAAAGGAAAACCGTCTACATTGTTGTCTGATCACGGGACCAACTTCAAAGGCGGAGAAAGAGAGCTGAGAGAGAGCTTCCAAGCTATGGGCCCAGAACTTAAGACCCACCTCGCTCCATCCCAGATTGACTTCCAGTTTAATCCCCCGAACGCACCCCACTTCGGTGGAACCTGGGAACGAGAAGTACGTTCTATAAAGACAGCCCTGTACGCCGTACTCGGAGCCCAGACTGTGGCGGAGGAAGTCCTAATGACAGTCCTCACGGAGATCGAGGGAGTATTGAACTCAAAGCCCCTCGGTTACGTCTCCAGTGATGTAGCAGATGTCGACCCAGTCACCCCCAACACACTCCTAATGGTGCGGCTGGACCCCGCGCTACCCCAGACAATGTACAGGCCTGAAGAAGCGAACGGCCGAAGAATGTGGAGGTACAGCCAAGTACTAGCTGACAAGTTTTGGAGCAGCTTCCTACTTCACTACCTACCGTCTCTACAGACCCGCCAGAAGTGGGTAAAAGAGAGAGACAATTTGACAGAAGGAACAGTCGTCATGATTATTGACCAGTCACTACCCAGAGCTATGTGGCCGGCTGGCCGCGTAAGCAAAGTGATCACCGGTGCCGATGGCAAGGTCCGAGCAGCTGAAGTACTCGTCCAAGGGCGCACCTACACACGTCTCGTGGCGAGGCTCATAGAACTGCCCCGACTCCCAGATACTATCGATGATGACCATGACCCCATGACTTTGTGAGTTGACTGACCCTTACAGCGGACCTTGAGTGGTAGACAGTGCGGTTAATCTGTCTCTGCTTAGCTAATTAGGTGGGACTAATTAGGGCGCGGCTGTTGTGAAGGATCAGATTAAACCGAATATGTATATTTATTTATATATATTTAATTGTATTTGTATATCGTTTGATATCCCCTGTATATTCCTTGTACAATATGCACTGAATATCCCTTTAGTCTACTAAACAGCCCATAATAGTTTCATTCTACCATTGGACGAGAACCTGGCGCCAGGTTGCCATACCCCTAGGTCCAAGTTCAATCGTGCCGCCTAACATGTCGTGGCAAGCCCCGGTTCCGCGCAGGAATATGTCGGGCGAAATACGAATGGTACTATTTGTTCATAGCGCATATATATATATGGCGCAAGTAAAGTAGAACTTCCTTTTTTTAGTCCAGTTCTTTACCCTCCAACAGAGTGACAGACGCAAAGCCTCCCCACGACGCACGTGTGGTGTAGTAAGGCCTACTTGGCCCAGAATAGGCATTGAGATATCGTGTAGATTAATAGTTGAATAGTCATAGTTTGGCACTATACCGTCGAGTTGGACGTATTCTATTAAGCTAATAATAGTCTATTTATGTATGGTGCATCGTTCGGTTAGAGTTCTAAAGTTATCAGTACCCCCATCGTTCCTGACGTTATCTGGACGCTTAACCAGGCTGGGCAGACCCCTAGTGGTGCTTGCATCCGAGGAGCTCCGGGCCAAGAGCGACTGGACCTGTATATTGGATTACTCTACCCGGACGACGGCGAGCCTTCCACGGCTTGGATTATGCTTTGGGTGCTTTGATTATTCCATGGATAAAGGCCAACACTGCGGAGTGTTGGAACTACCCCCCGGAGAGGACTCCAGGTGAGACGGCGCTCTACACCAGTGAGGTCGCCTCACGTCTCTCCGTTGTGGACCGGCTGCTACCGTCCACAGAGGGTCCAGCTGTATTCGTCTGCGGACCGAGGTTCTGTGGGCACCGTGTCCTAGACTTTGGATTCTCCCAAGACACCGTCGGCCAGATGGGATACCGCCAGCGGCTTCTCTAACCCCCCCCTCCTACTGTCTTACAACCAGCGGGACACCCCCCCCCCCTTAGTGTATCCAGCTATAATCATTTAAGTACCATCGCTATCGTTTCCTAAATATTCCAGGTTGTATACTTACTCCCTGCGTAACCAGAGATTGGACATTCAATGTTGATTTACCTACGAATACTCATTTGCCATAAAAGTGCATATTTCATATTTCAAATCATAAATGTAATTAAGTGATCGTTGTATACACCTTTTGCTGTATTAAACCTTCGATTTGGTACATTTGTGTGGATTCGTTTCATCAGGTGGGAAAGTGTTCATCATACTTATATCTTGTACTGGATGGCCAGAAGTTAAAGTACATGAGGTAGTGGTATTAAATATCATATCTAACAATACAGTCAGGGAATTGTACCCCTCAGTTACACTCTGGCTATTATTATTAAGAATACTTTGACTTGTTAAGCCCAGCCTCGGGCTATAATTTATTATTAAGAATACTTTGACTTGTTAAATAAGCCCATCCTCTGGCTATAATTTATTAAGAATACTTTTGATTTGTTAAGCCCAGCCTCGTATATTTATTATATGGCTATCATATATTTATTGATGGCAATGGTGATAGTTGTACTGTACCTACTTAAATATGCATAGGCTTGTCACTTGTGGTTTCGTTTCGCCGATGCTCTGACACGGTGCTACTCAGTGTGTGTGTGCGCGAGTGTGTTTGTGTGAGAGAGAAAAAGAGAGAGAGAGAGAGAGAGAGAGAGAGAGAGACTGTCTTATCTCTTATGCGCACTCATGTTTTGAAATGTGTGTGTTGGTTTACGGGAAATTCGTTTTCTGAAGACTCTGGTCTGACAGCAGTGGAGGCAATACAATATTATGTATGAACCAATGTGTACCTTGCATTCATGCAAATACTTGAATCCCTTTCATGTCATGGGGGCAACTTGATAATTGAGTGAGAAAACGCTTGTTTAAAATACTTTTTGTTTGATTTGTAACCAGTTGGTGGCAGTACAATATTTGAAACAATGCATGTACCTTTCACTCACATGCAAATACTTGAATTAATATGAATGAATAATTTCATGCTATGGCCCATGGGGCAACTTGATAGAGTGATACAATTAATTGAGTTTATTATTAATTACATTTATTGAGTGATAAAACACTTTAAAATACTTGTACAGCACTACAATGGCTAACATGTTTTAGGTTGGTTAGACAGCCCTTGGGTGAACAATTATTGTTGTAATTAGGAATCTCTTTTGTAATGTCTATCAATATAATTACATTTTTATTTCTGTTTTAATTTTATTTATTCTATTTTATCTCTATTGTCTTGTCATTATTGCAATACGTTTCTGGCCTGTGATGTCTTATGTATTATTATTATTATTATTATTATTATTATTATTATTATTATTATTATTATTATTATTATTATTATTATTATTATTATTATTATTATTATTATTATTATTATTATTATTATTATTATTATTATATTGTGTTGTTGTGTCTTTCATGTGAAAAAAAGAGACTTGTACAGCAGTGGTGCCAATAAAATATTTTCTATGAACCCCAATGGCTGAAGAGTTGTCTGATCTGCTATTGGTAAAATAATGTAACCTAATATACTTACCTTTATACCTTACCTGCTACACTTAGGCTACCTGTCTAGATAAATCCAACGTTGTTAGATGAGACGTCTGGTCTACGGAGGGGACTGGGGTTGACACGTGCCCAGTTCATTCAAACCTTTATTTATTCTCGAAAAGACAATTGAGGTCACCCTCATTTTCAATGTCGCAGAGACTTTACAGACATTTCAATGCACACATTTCTACAATATAACAATAATAAATATGAATAACTATCTATATAGTACTTTTTTTCACACATGGACCGCAGTCCAGAGTGCCCCACAGCAATTAGTATAAAATGAACATAGGCATAAAATCAGCACACAATTGACAGAATAAAAAACAATGCATAAATTGCAGACATAAGAATAGGTATAAAACACAATAAAAGTAGTGCAATGTAAACGTGCAGACTTAAGAATAGGCATAACATAAGTACAATGTTGCTCGAAGGCATGTGAACCCCCCCGGAACAGTCAGTCCCCCAAACACCCCACACATCAATCCCTACCAGATCCACATCCCAGTTGAGAGGAGGAATCTCTCGGCGCCAACATTGGTATAGATTGGGGAAGCCCTCGCGTCCCATTATGTGGACCAAGAGAGGCTCAAAATGGCAGACATCGTCGTCTGAATCAGACGGAAAAAGCAATGATTTTATCCAGATTATTTGATTATTACCACTTCTACTAAATGTATTAATTTAGCTACTAACTGGGGAGACAGAAATGACAGATAAAGGACTATAGTGAGCATGATACAACCGTTAAACCTCACGTTGAACGGGGATTCAACCCCAGTCTTGTCGCAGCTGCTCCGTCTCCAAAAAACCTTGGAGCAAATTTCGAAACAGGCGTCATTTGGATAAACTGACCACATACTGGGAATCTAAATGGTTACTTTATCGCCTGAAAAAATATTAAAACTTAATAAAAAGTGACATAATAATGGTCCTAGGTCGTACATTGCAACAGCTTTCAGCCTTCTGCCATCACTGCTCGTTGGTGTGAAATGCATTCTGGGATACTCGATTGTCCCAAAGGATCCATTCGTTGGATCCTCCAGACTCTGGAAAAGAAGGAACCTTGGAGACGGGACAGTCTCTGTCTCGCCGCTGTGACGCATTCTGCCTGCAGTCTTTTAAGGACACGCCGCTGGATTGAGACACAGCCACAGGACTACACAAACATTCTGCCTGCAGCCTAAAGGACACAGCCGCTGGATTGGTACACAGCCACAGGACTACACAAACATTCTGCCTGCAGCCTTTAAAGGTCACAGCCGCTGGATTGAGACACAGCCACAGGACTACACAAACATTCTGCCTGCAGCCTTTAAAGGTCACAGCCGCTGGATTGAGACAGAGCCACAGGACTACACAAACATTCTGCCTGCAGCCTAAAGGACACAGCCGCTGGATTGGTACACAGCCACAGGACTACACAAACATTCTGCCTGCAGCCTTTAAAGGTCACAGCCGCTGGATTGAGACACAGCCACAGGACTACACAAACATTCTGCCTGCAGCCTTTAAAGCCTCTGGATTGAGACACAGCTACAGGACTACACAAACATTCCCCTCAAGGCCTCTATTACACTTATCTTTGCTACTGTAGTTGAGCAGTTGTTTTATTATCGTTTTTTGAGTAACACAACTTTTTGGAGTAGACCGTAGTGATTATAGTAAAAAATAAAAACTATTGACATTTACGCAGCTATATGATTCAAAAGGGATGATCCCCAAACATATAGTCCTTTAATTTTCATTTGGGAGTTTTTTCATTTGTGTGTGTGTGTGTGTGTGTGTGTGTGTGTGTGTGTGTGTGTGTGTGTGTGTGTGTGTGTGTGTGTGTGTGTGTGTGTGTGTGTGTGTGTGTGTGTGTGTGTGTGCGTGCGTGCGTGCGTGCGTGCGTGCGTGCGTGCGTGTGAACATGCTATAAATCTCAAAGATGTCCTTTCAAAGAAACCATGTGTACTTCTTTGTCCACTAGTCTTACCTTTACTTGATTCATTTTCCAGAAAAGTTATTTCAGCTCTCATTCCACCTGTGTGGGGGGGGGGGGGATTCTTATCTCTCATGTCCCAAACGGCACGGACTGCCATGTTACCGTAATCCATTAGCGGAGAATCATGTTTGGAGCCTTTTTTATTACTTGGCAGATTTGAGCCACTGATGCCTCCTCCTCATATAACACGGAGTCCGGGTCCGTGGTCTTCACAGAAGATGTTTTTTCTGCTTCTGTTACAGATAACTGTAGTGAAGAAGGCTCCAAACAGCCGTCACTCAAGCAGAAGTGCAGGCCGGGCCGAGCCTATCCGGGGCACCGGGCGCGTAGGTGTGAACATCCCAATCCTGATACTATCTCTGGTTCCTGAGGGTTTGCAAATTCACCGCCCCTCACTTGGCTGATTGGTATTATCTTCGAATACCTGCTGTGCAATCCCCCCCCTGGAGCACAGTGAGAGCCTCCCTATCAGACGGTGTATCTCTATGCACAAAACGTGTAGGTGTGCGGTGTGTGTGTGTGTGTGTGTGTGTGTGTGTGTGTGTGTGTGTGTGTGTGTGTGTGTGTGTGTGTGTGTGTGTGTGTGTGTGTGTGAGAGAAAGAGGCATAGAGAAAGAGAGAGAGACACGCGAAGACAGAGAGAGACACGCAGAGAGAGAGAGAGAGAGAGAGAGAGAGAGAGAGAGAGAGAGAGAGAGAGAGAGAGAGAGGGAGAGAGAGAGACACGCAGATAGAGAGAGAGAGAGAGAGCGAGAGCGAGCAAGAAAGAGGCAAAGAGAAAAAAGAGAGAGAGACACGCAGAGAGAGAGAGAGAGAGAGAGAGAGAGAGAGAGAGAGAGAGAGAGAGAGAGAGAGAGAGAGAGAGAGAGAGAGAGAGAGAGAGAGAGAGAGAGAGAGAGAGAGAGAGAGAGAGAGAGAGAGAGAGAGAGAGAGAGAGAGAGAGAGAGAGAGAGAGAGAGAGAGAGAGATTCCTGTTCCATGCAGGAGACCCCCCGGGGAACTTCCTGTGGGTTATTTTTTTCAACCCGGATGGGAAGCTGTTGATAACGGGAGTGTGTGGGCGCCAGCGGGGAAGGTGACATTAGAGGCGACAGAGGAAGAGGAAGTCAATCAGTGGAGCAGGAGAGTGGAGGGACAGAGGGACTGGGGGAAAGTGGAGTGGGAGGGCCCACAGCGGAGAGGGAGAGAGGGAGAGAGGGAGAGAGAGAGAGAGAGAGAGAGAGAGAGAGAGAGAGAGAGAGAGAGAGAGAGAGAGAGAGAGAGAGAGAGAGAGAGAGAGAGAGAGGGTAAATGAGAGCACACAAGGATAGGGATTCCACCCATACCACCCTTTCACTGCCGATATAGATTTTATTAAAATATAATATTTAAATGCTTTATTTATAGGTTTTCAGTTTACAAACATAAGAAAAAGAGAAAAAAGAGATAATACAATTTTGATATATATTCACACTTTATTTAAAGGGGAACTATCTTATAAATGGTATTTTCCAGTGGTTTGCATTGTTTTCTAGCAATGTGGGGTTGTACCAACACTGGGCTAGATCCACAAAGAATGGATTGCATGGTGCTAGTTGCACCCTTACTTACAATTCATTATGAGTTGAAAATGGGGGACCCTGATGTCAACACGACGAAGGTCTTTCTCTGGTCTGCATCCCCTTAACAATTGTGTGTATTGAGCCGTATACTGTATTGTACCCATTCTGCAATCTGTTTTTTTTTATCTACTTTTTCTCCTCCTATTTTTCTATATTTTTCTCCCATCGCAATTGAGTTGTTATGCCAATTCCCCCCTCCCCTTCCTGGTCGTTGCACGAATTTGCCCCCTACTTGCCGGTCTATGGAGCCCTGAAGTCTATCAGATGCTTCCTTCGATACATAGGAGACAGCCAGCAGCCTCTTTTCACGTGCCACTGCGGACTCTCATTGGTGAAGTGTAACGCGTGGGAGGATCACACTACCTTCACCAGTTCCTTCCCTTGCTGTGCAGGTGCCCTGACCGACCTGTAGGAGTCGCTGTTTACAACGACCAGGATACCACCCACCCACCGGCTTCCCACCCGCTGACACTGCCAATTGTGTCAGTATGATGACCGCCCAAGCCGGAGGGACCGCTGACAGCCGGATTCGATACCAGTGTCTCTGCGGTGGTAGACAGACGCTTAGTCCGCTGCGCTACCCAGCCGCCCATTCTACAATCTGTTAATAAAATTTTCATTCAATCAATCACCGTGCAGATTGATTGATTGAATGAAAATTTTATTAACAGATTGCAGAATGGGTACAATACAGTACGGCTCAATACACACAATTGTTAACACATTCCCCGCCAATCACGTTGTACAGCGTTATTGCCTGCCATGCGTTGTCTGCCAAACCACGCTCTACAGCGATATTGAGATCAATATTAAATTTTTTCGCCATGGCATTCATAATTCATATATACACCTCCGGCGCTGCAGCTGGACCCTACGGCTAAAAAAAACAAAGGCTCAATACCGCCGCCTGGTGGATGGTCGGGCGAGTTACACTGGTAAACAGGATATGGCTGCTGTGCGTCGATTAAATTCATCCGGCCATCAGATATTGTCGCAAGGCTCCCGACAGACACTATAGTACATATCGATCGCTTTATAAACGTAATAATCGATATGATTTTGCCGTTTATTGCGACATACAAACCGGAAATGGACCTAGGCGATCGACGTCCTATACCTGGGATCTCTCACCGCCAGTCTCATTGACGCACGGTAAGAGGACGCTGACGCTATTTTCAGCCCAATTGTTTATTCTTTTCACTGCAAACCGATCTGATCAATATATCACCCATACTACATAAAGCATTTACTGACGATCACAGAATTATAAATGACCCCCCCCTTTCATCTGCGCATGATGACGCATAACGTATAGGATCATATACAGTTGAATTTTTTTATATAGCGTGTATCGGGAATAAATGGCAATTGATAATCTATATATGCGTTTATGCCTATAACTCACGTACTATGAATTACTGCAGAAAACGATAAAAACATACTTATATTCTAGAAGGTATTTTTGGATGAATCTATGAATGAAAAAGTATAACGTTCCTACATCCTGAACGATAGATAATCGATGTTGAATGGGCCATAGTTATGTCAATTTAGCAATACAATTTAAAAAGTTATAGTTTCAAGTTTCAAGTTTCTTCAAGTTTCATTAATAGTTGTCATACAGAAGTACAGAATACTTTTATACAAAATGCTTCTTACTGTTACGCTCCAGAGACTGTGCTAGACAAGATAAGTATGAAATAAAATAAAGTAGCATGTAAAAAAAAAGTTAAAATAGAGGTCCCAGTGTTCAGTATAGACATATGTACAATGTTCGATGCAGACTAGAAGTAACTGAGTTACCATACAATATACAATATACTATGCAATATACTAATATACAATACTATATAGTGCAAAGCAGAAATGGGATGAGGTACAATTTAGGTACAATTTACAGTAAGGTGTACGAGTTGTAGTGCAAATCCTTTACCAATAAATATAAAGTGTGTTTAGGTGATCTAAAGTGTGGAGAGTGGGTGCTGCAGTGTGTTGTTTGTTTAAAGTGAGTGTGTGCGTGTGGATGTGTGTGCTGTGTGCATTTGATGGTTGTTGCATCGTGTTTATTGTTCGTTGAGCAGCCTGATGGCCTGGGGATAGAAGCTTATTCTGAGTCTTTCTGTGCTCGCCTTGAGACTCCGGTATCGCTTGCCTGACCGCAGCAGTTCAAAGAGGCAGTTGTTCGGGTGGCTGGAGTCCTTGATGATTCTCTTAGCCTTACCCCTGCACCGCTTGTTGTAAATGTTCTGGAGGGTGATAGCCCTGCAAAGAAGGTGAACATCTCCATAGGCTTAGAGTGGTGGCAGTGAGGCTACATTGATGGATATTTAAGCATTACATCACGCGCAGGAGTGGTTTGTGAACAATAAACCATGCCTAGGGGTGGTCGTTAGACCCCCCTAGGCATGGTTTATTGTTCACAAATCACGACTACAAGTGGTGTAATGCTTTTATACAACTGCCACATTCATCCAACCTTATTGCTATACAATAAACACACATTAATCGAAGATTTATTGAAAAAACCATCCGCCAGAAAAAGTAGTTCCCACAACTACAAAAAAGACAAGTTGCCTCCATGTGGAAGCAGCTTGAAGTGCATCCAACCAACTAACACATCCAACTGTGTGTTATTGGAATGGTTGAGAGAAGTTGCCTCCATGTGGAAGCAGCTTGAAGTGCATCCAACCAACTAACACATCCAACTGTGTGTTATTGGAACTAACACATCCAACTGCTTTTCAACTAAGGCATCCAACCAACTAACACATCCAACTGCCTTTCAACTAAGACATCGAACCAACTAACACATCCAACTGCCTTTCAACTAAGACATCCAACCAACAAACACATCCAACTTTTCTTTAGTTTTTAATTATGAAGTTAGTGGTTATTGGAATGATTGATTGATTGATTGAAAATTGTATTACCAGATGCAGAATGGGTACAATACAGTACGGCTCAATACACACAATTGTTAAGGGGATGCAGACCTACTTTCTATAGAACTTCATTCTTAGATGCTTCTATAGAAAGTAGGTAAAACAAATTAAAAAGTTTTCTTTGCCCTATAAGAAAAAAAAGGTTTTCTTCGCCCTATTTTTTTATTTATTTTTTTAGCCTAAACTTAACCAGTTGGAAATCAGGCGTACAGTAATAAAATTAGCAATCAACCAATCAATCAATTCAATAGACCATGCTCACTTAAAACTGCGCTGCTTCTCTCTCAGTCTGACTCTTGCAGACAGGAGTGTGTGTGTGTGTGTGTGTGTGTGTGTGTGTGTGTGTGTGTGTGTGTGTGTGTGTGTGTGTGTGTGTGTGTGTGTGTGTGTGTGTGTGTGTGTGTGTGTGTGTGTGTGGGTGGGTGGGTACGCCAGCGTCGGACAGTGTGACAGTGAACGCTGCAGTCAGGGAGAAGGAAGTAGAAATTGAAAAGAAAATTGCAAATGTATCAATCAATCAATCCGCGATTTTTCTTTTGCTACACAATGATTCATGACCCATCAATTACATCATCCAACATTGTTTAAACGTCTAAGACATTCGCCTTGACATAATCGCTTTATATTTAGTCGTTTTGACGCTATCAACATATCCATTTGTAAAGATTATTGTCCGCCATCTTGTTTATTTTTTTTAACTCGCACGCGGAGTGATAGTGATTCGGTTGTGGGCGGGTCCTGGGACAAAGAGCGTGGAATTGTGAAGAATAAACACGTGTAAAATGACTGTTTTAGCCAATCAGAATCGAGAAATTTGCATGCCGTTGTATAAAATGTGTTAAGGGGATGCAGACCAGAGAAAGACTTTCGTCTTGTTTACATCAGGGTCCCCCATTTTCAATTCATAATTCATTGTAAGTAAGGGTGCAACTAGAATAGAATAGAATAGAAATACTAGCACCGTGCAATACATTTTTTGTGGATCTAGCCCTGACTAGATGTGAAATGCTCATTCAGTCCCATTCCTCCAGTTCAGCTGAGACAAGATCCTCCCCCACTAAACCAAGCCATTCTGAATTTACACGGATCTGTGACGTGTAAGAATTCTGATCTGCCACTGCCCGCCCACAATCAACTGTGATACGTTTATATGAGCAGCGAGTGGAAATAATGCGGAAGCGGTTTCGACAGCAGAGACCTTCAGCTGTTCACACACACCGTGAATCACACACACAGAGAACTAGATAAAACAGGTGGGAGGTAATGGGACTGGGGGGGAGCTCTCTCTCTCTCTCTCTCTCTCTCTCGCTCTCTCTCTCTCATATCAGCACTCACTGTCAATGTGTTGCAAAATATCATAGCGCACGCTCCCACGTGCACGCCCGTATTCCGATCCGTGCAATAATATTCACGGGGTATATATTGTCATTTGAAACAAGTTACCAATGCATTGTCCCGTGGGATTATGCCCCCCGCGGTGGAATTAATTAGTCTCACAGAACCATGCGTCAGCACCAGTGTTAATTTAGTTGACTAAATTGATGACGAAAGATGTTCGTCAATGAAGGTTTTTTTCATGATGACAACGAGACGTGATGTCACGTTATTGAATACCATGTGACGCTAACGAGACTAAATAGTTTATTAAATATCGTTGACCACAACTGACGACACAAAAATGTAATTTACAAAAACCAGGACGAAATTTCTCTTCATGTATGTTGATATTGTTGACTAAAACAAGACGAGAAAAACTAATTATAACTTTTCTTAATGCCATCGTCCCGACAGAACAGTGTGACGGCTGACGTGAGCTCTGTGTTATTAGCATTAGCTGGAGCTATTTGAAAAGCTAGTTTTAGCTGAACGTTACCTTGGCTAAAGTTGGGACTATTCATAATCCAGCTGCAGACCTGCAAGCAAAGTACAGCAAGTTGGCAAAGGAGTATTCCAAGGTAAATCACTTTGTCACCAGTACCGTTACATTGTTTTTCCATCTAGATCGCGTTAGCTAGTGGCTAAGCTAGCTCACGCTAATGTGGCTAACTGCACACAATTAATGACATAATGCAGACAGCCATACCGGTGACAATGTTTAGCTTTTAGTGCCAAATGATAAGAGTCTGAGGCGGAGTCTCAAAAGAGAATGTTGAATATTTATTTTGCATAAAAAATCACAACAGTGCCTCTGCTAGGAGCTAACTGAACCGGAGCTTCTGGATAGGAAGTGCGCAACAACGCTTAACGTCCGTGTGGAACCAATGTGCCAAGTGCCAACAACCTTTCAGTGGGTGAAGCATAGTTCAGCATAGTTGTCATTTAATGATACTAATACTAATCTATACAATCACCTGTTGTTGAATAAATACCATTACTTTCTAGTTATTACTATAAAACAGTATATATAAAACAGTAGCTGTAAAAAAGAAAAGAAAAAAGTTGTATAATTTATATAATATACATATTTTTTTTTTTATGTATGCACTGGTATCGGATCAGTATAACCAGACCTAGACCACCTCTAACTCGAACCCCTAACCAGACCTAGACCACCTCTAACTTTAACCCCTAAGTTAGGGTTGTGACTTAGAGGTGGTCTAGGTCCGGATAGGGGTTAAGAGTTGGTCTAGCCCTTTACATCCATCTATCTAAATAATAATAATAAATTATAATGAATGCTTAACTACCCCTAAGTTACCCTAACCAGACCTAGACCACCTCTAACTCTAACCACTAACCAGACCTCTTCCATGTGGCACTTTAACACTGACCTCAGAATGTGATTTTATATAATGTTTTTATGCAAGCAGATTGCAATCAGTGCATGTGTACTACTACTGTACTAGTACTACTGTGTGTTCTGTTTACTTAGTTTACAGTATCCTGTTATAGAATAAACCGCTGCCAGACATAGCGGAGAGAGAGAGGACAGACATGACAGAGAGGACAGACATGGCAGAGAGAAAGGAAAGACACAGCAAACAGAAGACAGACAGAGTTCAGCGTCGTCTCTCTGGTCAGAAACAACGTCACCACATCCGTAATGCTCTCTTAGATGCATACATTGGACCATGTCTACACCAACATATACTGTAGGTGCAACAATACATTGGACCATGTCTACACCAACATATACTGTAGGAGCAACAATACATTGGACCATGTCTACACCAACATATACTGTAGGAGCAACAATACATTGGACCATGTCTACACCAACATATACTTCCTGTTTATCACTTGTGCCGCCGACTCAGATTTCCCTAGGTTAAAAAAATAAATACGCAATTTAAATCAGAAAATGGTCCATGTTGACTATTTCTGACTTCTGACAAGTTTCTTTCCATTAACTAAAAATAGACAAAAATGTCATCCGTTTTCGTCGACTAAATCTAGACTAAAACAAAAAAGACAAAATTGAGACAAAAACTGACTAAGACTAAAATGCTCAGACATTTAGTTGACTAAAACTGACTAAACGAAAAATAAATGAAGATGACTAAATATGATGAAAACGAAAAAGGAGCACTTGACACATGACTAAGACTAAAACTAAAATGAAAATAGCTGCCAAAATTAACACTGGTCAGCACACACACACAGACACACATGAAAACACACAGACACGCACACACAAATTGCTGCCTCATGTATATGAGAGCCTCTTCTCTCTCCCTCTCTCTCTCTCTCTCTGTCTCTCTCCCTCTTTCTCTCTCTCTCTCTACCTCTCTCTATCTGTCTCTCTCTCTCTCTCTCCCCCAAAGGTATCTGCCAGTGCAGGTGGGTGACTGTCACTCAAAGCGCATTGCGAGTATGGGCGGAGCCCAGCCAAAAACAGCTTGGACTGTGGTGCACCAAAGTACTTGATTAAAAATACATAACAATGAATTTTATTGAAAAAAACCTTACAGATATGTTCCATAAACTCACAGGAATTGTGTAAAATTGCCCAAAGAAATAGCAACATATGAGCCCTTTAAACTCGGGAATCATTGAGGGAGACCCTCATTTTCAATGGTGCAGAGTGTACAGAGCATTACATGTAACAAGACCAGTGTTGGGACTAACGCGTTACAAAGTAACGCGTTACAGAAACGAAGTTACTTTTTGCCGCAACTAGTACTCTAACGCATTACTTTTGAAATTCAGTAACGCTACTTACGTTACTGAATGGTTCATCACTGCGTTATTTGCGTTATATACGGCGTAGATTGATAGCGAGCGGTAGTGATTATTATTATTATTATTATTATTATTATTATTATCCTCATCCCCACCCGCGTAGAATGATACGAGGCGAGTCTGGCCACTGGCCAATCAGAAGTGCGCAATAAATGCGGCTACGGAAAGAAATAGACCCTCTCTATTGTAAACAAAACAAACGCTCGCTATGAATCTACATACAAAGAATGCAGTAACAAACTAACAAACCATTTAGCAACTACTTGGAGAGATAATTAATATACAACATGGAAACGAGATAAAGAACATGTTTGAGGCGCTGCTGGAGTCAACTGGACTAACGTAACGTTACTACATCTCAACCACCGCAGACTTTGGTGAGTGAAACTCAAGTTGATCAACGGATTTTGACTGTACGAAATCTGCCAGGGAATCTCATATAATACTAACCAAACAATATAAATATAGTCCTTTCATGCACAATTGATATCCTAACTATTCTAACGTTGCAATGCTTTGATTGATATCTTAAACAACGTTGCAACTTGCAAGATGGTGAATGAATGAATGAATGAAAACTTTATTTAACAGATTGCAGAATGGGTACAATACAGTACGGCTCAATACATACAATTGTTAAGGGGATGCAGACCAGAGAAAGACGTTTGTCTTGTTTCCATCAGGGTCCCCCATTTTCAATTCATATAGACATTTATGACATACACAACATACATGACATTTATGGCATAGGGACATATAGGTATTTAGTACTGATACATTTGTGACATAAACGGTATTCAAATATACAGTACTGTTACCGCTAGCTTTGGGTAGGGCGTTCCACATTGTTGTGGCATAATTGCGAAACGTGTTTAGTCCCTTGTTTGAGCCGAATCTGGGTTTTACATGATTTGTTGAGCTTCCTCTGGTGTAGTGGTTGTGGTATTCACTGACCTTTGGGAAGTATTTTGACATGTACATGGGTACCCCGGTCGTATAGTGTATCTTGTAGACCAGGCCCATTGCAAGTTGCTGTACTCTGTCATCTACTCTAAGCCATCCTAGGTTGTCAAAGTGGGCAGGGGTGAGGTGGGTTCTGGGGTTCAGGTCAAGTAGTAGTCTGACCAGTTTGTTTTGTGATGTTTGTAATTTTGTTTTAAGCGCCTTTGAGGTGCTTTGGTACCATGAGGTGCAAGCATAGTCGTAGTACCCTTGAATTATAATGGTTATAATGAAACGCTCCGGCGACATCAAGGCTGTTCCTTCAACCGGCGCACTTCTTATTCTATGACTCGGGACAACATTTGTTTGTGTCAGATTTGTGTTTGTATCTAGACCACATTGCTTAGCAGAGTTCGGTGATGTGAATGGAAACTGTCAAGTTGATCAACCGATTTTGAGTACTATAGGGCATGGGACTCGGGAGCAATCTTTTTTTTTAATCTTTTTTTTAAAATAACTAAATAGTTACTTTTCACAGTAACTCATTACTTTTGGGTGTAAGTAACTAGTACAGTAACGAAGTTACTTTGAAATGAAGTAACTAGTAAAGTAACTGAGTTACTATTTTTCAGTAACTAGCACAACACTGAACAAGACACACACAATGAATCATGAATACATAGTCAGGGTGGCTGGGTGGCGCAGCGGACATTGCGCTCGTCACCAACGCAAGATACACCGGGTTCGAATCCGGCTGTTGGCGTTGCCTCCGGCTTGGGCCGGCCGTCATACTAACTCAATTGGCAGAGTTAGCGGGTGGGAAGTCGAAGGGTGGTAGTCTGGTCGTTGTGAACAGCGACTCCTACAGGTCGGTTGGGGCGCCTGCACAGCAAAGTCAGGAAAATGGCGGGGGCAGTGTGAGCCTCCTACACGTTACTCCTCGCCAAATGAGAGTCCGCGCTGGCAGGTGAAAAGATGTGACAGGCTGCCTCCACATGTATTGGAGGGGACATGTGATGCAAGGCAGCTATCCTCCCTACAACCGGCCAGTGGGGGGCATATGCGAGCAACGATCAGGACAGGGGAGGGAGAATTGGCACGAGAAGTTAATTGGGATGGGGAGAAAAAATCACAGAAAAAGGAGGAGAAAAAGTAGATAAAAAAAAATGAATACATAGTCAGAATTTTTTTTATAATAATAATAATACAGTTCATAAGCAATTAGCAGAAACAACTACATGTCGATGGTGGACGGTTCAAGAGAAACAAGAGTGCTTAGTTCTAGGTCACGTTGTTATATATATATATTAGAGCTGGGCCGTTAACGGCGTTAACGTGCTGCGTTAACGCAATACTAGTATTGCGCGATAATATAATTGACGCAGTTAATCTAAAAAAAAATAAAATAAAAAAATGTTTACCTTTATTTACCCAGGGTAGGTTCGCTGAGCACAGATGCTCTTTTTCAGGAACGCCCTGCTTCACATTCACACAGTTCCATTCACACTTGGGAGCTGCCCAGTACAACCACAGTTGACACCATTGGCCACTGAGCAACTCCACTGGAGCAGTTGATTTGCATTGGCAGGGTTTGGCCCTGTCTGGCACCCAACGGGAAAAATATTATAGGCACTATAAGTAGACACCGCTACATAAAACAAGCTGGTCTGCCTGAGTGACTGGTGGAAGAAGGAGAAATAGAGATTGGACTGATTGAGTCAAGCCATGTCACATAGTTCAAGTTTGAAATGCTTCTTTCTGTTTTGCTCCTGAGAGTGTGCTAGATACTGTACTGTACTGGTAATATTATTTATTTGTGTTAATTTCTGAATAAAACAACTTATTAAACAGAAGTACATCTTATTGAACATTATTTTGATATTTCATTACCAATTATCATAGCAAAACAGCTTTTTCAAACAGTCTGTAATTAGGGATGCTCGATATTGGCTTTTTTACCGATACCGATATTCCGATATTGTCAAACTCTTAATTTCCGATACCGATATCAACCGATATCAACCGATACCGATATATGCAGGGTTTCCCACCCCAAAAAACGGAATAATTTCAGGTAACTAATCATTTCACTGGATATATATATAACAAATATTGTTATTGTTTTTTTCTTTTTTTAAACCGATACCGATATTTTCCGATATCAGATTTTACTGCCGATATCGGCCGATAATATCGGTCGGCCGATAATATCGGACATCCCTATCTGTAATACATTTTGGAAACGGGAGATGGGCTCATGGTGTAATGGGCCACCTGGCCTGAGAAACATAAGGAGGAAAGAAAAAGTAAGGACTTACTTCTGGTCATTATTTGGGTAGAACACACATATTTTGAATGCCTTCGGCAGATTTTTTTCTTTTTTTTTGGGCCATTTTATTATTATACAGTACAGCTCAATACACACAATTGTTAAGGGGATGCAGACAAGAGAAAGACTTTCGTCTTGTTTACATCAGGGTCCCCCATTTTCAATTCATTGTAACATATATGACATACATGTCATACAGATAGACAGTACTGCTACATCTAGACATTTATGACATACCAGACCTACAAATACAGTACTGGTTATGATACAAAAATAGTCTAAAAAAGAGAGTATATATATTTGAGGGGGAAGAAACTGTACATTGGAGGTGGTTCGGTGGGTGGGGTGGGGGAACTGTACATTGATTCAAGTACATTGATTCAATCTTGCTTGATTGATTGATTGAAAACTTTATTAACAGATTGCAGAATGGGTACAATACAGTACAGCTCAATACACACAATTGTTAAGGGGATGCAGACCAGAGAAAGACTTTTATCTTGTTTACATCAGGGTCCCCCATTTTCAATTCATCAGGACATATATGACGTACATGACATACAGATAGACAGTACTGCTACATTTATACATTTATGACATACAAGATTTGCAAATACAGTACTGTTTGTGATACAAAAAGAGTCAAGAAAAGGGAGTATATACATTTGACGTAAAAACTGTACATTGGAGGAGGTTGGGTGGGGTTGTGTGGGGGGGGGTTGGGTACATTGGGATATTAACAACCATACTGGGTAATTTACATTGGAGGGGGTTGGGGGGGGGACACTGTACAAACAAGCAAAACTGTACATTGGGGGGGGGGGGGGACACTGTACAAACAAGCACAACTGTACATTGGAATATTGACAAAACCATACTAGGTAAATTACTGTACATTGGAGGGGGTTGGGTTAGGACATTTACAGGGGCCAGTTTCGAATTGCAGTCTCCCGTAGGTGTCCCTTGAGAGTGGTTTTGAAAGTGGGTAGTGATTCACATTCCTTTACAGCTTTGGGTAGGGCGTTCCACATTGATGTGGCATAATTGCTAAACGTGTTTAGTCCCTTGTTTGAGCCGAATCTGGGTTTAACATGATTTGTGGAGCTCCCTCTGGTGTTGTGATCGTGGTATTCACTGACCTTTGGGAAGTATTTTGACATGTAGATGGGTACCTTGGTCGTGTAGTGTATCTTGTAGACCAGGCCCATTGCAAGTTGCTGTACTCTGTCGTCTACTCTAAGCCATCCTAGGTTGTCAAAGTGGGCAGGGGTGAGGTGGGTTCTAGGAGTAAGGTCAAGCAGTAGTCTGACCAGTTTGTTTTGAGATGTTTGTAATTTAGTTTTTAGCGCCTTGTTAGGGATTTCCTGTCCCTCGTGAATTCTTAATTGATATGGGTGTGGACCAGTCGACCGAAAGACGAAGCGGAACACGGAGTATTTCAAACGGAGCTTTTATTCACAGAGAAGAAGAACAGTCACCACTCCTGCAGCCCGCACGGGCTCCGCTCCTCTCGCCATCATCAGAAGAAGAAGGGCAGAATACATCACAGTACATGTCATTTATACAGAGGAGGAGGAGGGGTGTATGTGTGTATATGTATCCGTGTGTGTAATATGGGTGTGTGTGTGGTGTGTGTGTGTGCTTGGCTGTGTGTGTGCTTGTTCAGAAGGGGGGCTAATTGGTTCCAGATGAACTCAGGGAGAGGCCCCTCGTCTCGAGAACAACATCTCCATAACTCATGGGCGTGACAGCTGGGTGTGCGCGTGTGGACGTGAGTGTGTGTGCGTGTGCGCGTGATGTACAGGGGGCCCTGTGTGTGGACGGAGCCTCCAGCCAGAGGTCATCAGGTCACGCATGTGCAGGGAGGGAGACACAGAGAGCAGGGTGCAGCCTACAGCCTAAGCACAGATATAAGATATCAGACATTTTATATCAATGAACTAAAAACTATCAATCCCCCCTTTTGACGTTAAATAAATACGTCAACACACCAGTTCATTGATTGATCTGTATCCGTCGATTGTCACCTCATTATATGCATCACATCCAATACCAGACGGGATAATCAACATCAAGAGAGGAGAGAGAGATTTAGAGGGAGGGGGGGAGGAGCGGGAGAGAGAGAGAGAGAGAAAGAGAGAAACACAGACTTACAACTTAACAGAAGATACACGTAACCCTGTTGGACCCCCCCTTACTCAGGCACACACAACGTCCATCAGGGCGCTACCTTCCCTCTGTTACAGTGCACCGCCCACCTGGGTCGGCCCCGTCTTCTAGAGGGCAAGGGCCTCTTCCTGCGGTTGGTCCCCGTTCCAGGGTGCGGTCCCCTAGACAAACGTGTCTCCCTTGGTCCGCTGCCTTCCCAGTGTCTCTGGACTGTCCCCTCCACCTCTCGCCGGCCGGCCCACCGTCACTCCAACTCAGCTCAGTGTCTCTCCTGCGGCCGTTTCCCCCGTTCTCGTCGTGGTTGAACTGCGTGTCGTAGACGACGATCAGCGGTGCCTATGATCTGCGGTGCCTGCGGTGCCTGGCTGCTGTCGATGATTTGCGGTGCTGCGCTGGTCATCTCCGGCCTCTGCTGCTCAGCTGCCATCTCCTCCAGTCTGCCTCTCATCCTGGCCCGTCTGTCCTTCGTCTCCTCCTGCCTGTCACCGTCGAGGGTCGTCTGGTGGTCTGGTCACGGACGTCTGAGGGGCTGCTGGTATCTCACCCCTGGTTCAGACGCGCTGCAGACAGCTGGTGTGAGTGTCTGGATCTTCTGCATCGTCCTCTCCTCCGTGTCTCCATTCCTCGTTCCGTCATTGGTTGCGGCTGGCCCACATCAATTCTCACTTTGGAACCTCCATTTGTTAGGGATTTCCTGTCCTTCGTGAATTCTTAATTGATATGGGTGTGGACCAGTCGACCGAAAGACGAAGCGGAACACGGAGTATTTCAAACGGAGCTTTTATTCACAGAGAAGAAGAACAGTCACCACTCCTGCAGCCCGCACGGGCTCCGCTCCTCTCGCCAGCATCAGAAGAAGAAGGGCAGAATACATCACAGTACATGTCATTTATACAGAGAAGGAGGAGGGGTGTATGTGTGTATATGTATCCGTGTGTGTAATATGGGTGTGTGTGTGGTGTGTGTGTGTGCTTGTTCAGAAGGGGGGCTAATTGGTTCCAGATGAACTCAGGGAGAGGCCCCTCGTCTCGAGAACAACATCTCCATAACTCATGGGCGTGACAGCTGGGTGTGCGCGTGTGGACGTGAGTGTGTGTGCGTGTGCGCGTGATGTACAGGGGGCCCTGTGTGTGGACGGAGCCTCCAGCCAGAGGTCATCAGGTCACGCACGTGCAGGGAGGGAGACACAGAGAGCAGGGTGCAGCCTACAGCCTAAGCACAGATATAAGATATCAGACATTTTATATCAATGAACTAAAAACTATCAGCCTTTGAGGTGCTTTGGTACCATGAGGTGCAAGCATAGTCGTAGTACCCTTGAATGAGTGCTCCTGCCAGAGTCTTCAGGGTATTCTTGTTTACCAGAGAGGAGATCCGGTACAAGAATCGAGTTTGTTGGTTGACTTTTTTTATTACATTGGATGCCATTTTGTCACAGGAGAGATTAGCCTCTAGGATGGAACCCAGGTAGGTAATTTCATCTTTCCTTGTGACAATATTGTCACCCACTGTAACTGAGAAGCTGTCGGTCTTGCTGAGTTTGTTATTTGAACCGAAGAGAATGGACTCTGTTTTGCCCATGTGTAATGATAGTTTGTTATCAGTGAGCCATATGCAGATTTTGCCTAGTTCCGAGCTGAGGGTTTTTTCAACCTGTAACTTGTTCTTGTCAGAGACCAGCAGGGCTGAGTCGTCCGCAAACAGGAACAAGCTGCAGTCACAAGCTGACGACATGTCATTTAGGAACAGTAGCGGTCCTAGTATGCTTCCTTGTGGAACACCACAGCTCACTGTGAGGGGGGGGGGGGGGGATAGGGTACCGTTTACCTCCACACCGTTGCTGTGATTCAAGATTCAAGATTCAAGAGGTTTATTTGTCACATACATACCAGGGCATACAGTGAAATGCGGGTGGTCATGCCCCCATCGATTGTGCAATAATACTAATAATAAAATTGAAAAAACAAGTAATAAGAAGACATAAGATGTGCATGATAAAAATAGACATGCTAAATTCCTGAGAAGTCACTGGGTCATATGTAAACTACTATACAATATACAGTTTTACCTCTGTCATTATGCTATACTTACTATATCTAAACTATACTATACAAGAACCACATCGGTTATTTCCTTAAAGTGACCTTTATATTCCTCATTCCTTTAACACTTTGGGAGCCAGCAGTGTTTTCCTTTTTACCCCCTTGAATGCCCACATCCACTCCAATGTTAACGTTAATATCGCCTAATCTATGTTTTAAATTATGGCTATGTGTCTAATCTGCCCGTCGCTTATCAAAGACTCATTTTCCAGTCAACATTGTCATGGCAGATTGTTTTTTTATCGCTTCATTTCCTTTTTCTAGCATTTTGAAAATCACTCGTTTTCACGGAAAAAACAACACATTCTATGATAATCGCCTTTTACTTGAATATTCTAGAACGTTGACATTTTCCGGCCTATTTATGAATCGTTTTCAAATAAACGCTAGATGATCGATAGTATATGTGTACGCACGCACGCTCTTGCGGCGAGCCGAAAATCGAGTCTCATATTTCCTGGCGGCGTGCAGAGTCAAACAGCCTATCACCATAATCACATAAAAGCTTCTCTGTGAAAACGAGTCTGATTATCCTAATACTGATAACATAGATTCCTTACCTGAGATCAGATCCCGATCGCCATTCGAAAAAATCGCGCATTTGATTGATCCATCGTGTATACAGTAAAACACATATTCGCCGCGGCTCTGAGGCTCCAGAGTGAACTCTGGTAGACCCCGGTTAATGAGTGAAAAGTAAAATGTGGAGTGCGGGTTTTTTTTCCCCATTCATTTTCATTGAGTCCAATCCAAAAGGGTGATTTACCATCTGGGAGACGATAGGGGGCGCTTTTTTCACATCTGAGCGCCTGGGGTGACTGGATCTCCAACGGTAGGGACGCTTGATGCAATATGATTTCAGATCGCTAATTTAAAAAAAAACGAATAAAACGAATATTCTCGTGAGTGGGCATTCAACCCACGGGGGGTAAACACGATAAAACTCGTGGATGGCATTCAAAGTGTTAAAGTGACCTTTCCATTTTGTTTAAAGTGACATTTAGTTTAAAGCGATTGTTTAAAGCGATTGTTTAAAGCGATTGCAGCATGTGTGTTGTGTGTGTGTATGCGTGTGCTCAAGTGTACTTGTGTGTGGAGAGTTCAGTGTTCTGATGGCCTGGGGAAGAAGCTAAGCCGTAGTCTCTCTGTACTTGTTGCGTGTGTACGTAGGCGCTTGCCTGACTGCAGCAGCTTGAACAGGCTGTTGTTGGGGTGGTGGGGGTCTTTCATTATTCTGCAGGCTCTGGATTTGCACCTCTTGTTATATAAGTCCTGCAGGGGAGGTAGTGCAATACCCGTAGTACGCTCTGCTGAGCACACCACTCTCTGGAGGGCCTTCCTGTCCTGTGCCGTGCTGTTTCCAAACCAGGCAGTGATGTTTCCAGTCAGAATGCTCTCTACAGCCCCGGAATAGAAGGAGTGGAGTATCTTCCCCAATACTCTGAACTTCCTTAACTGTCTCAGGTGATAGAGGCACTGTTTAGCCTTTTTTACCACAGAATCTATGTGTGTTGTCCATGTCAGGTCCTCTGTGATGTGGACTCCCAGGTACTTGAAACTGCTCACCCTGTCCACGATAGACCCATTTATCCACAGTGGTGTGTGTGTCCCCTGCTGTATTCTCCTAAAATCCACGATCAGCTCCTTTGTTTTACCAATGTTCAGGAGTAGGCTGTTATCCCGGCACCAACGTGCCAGTACATCAACCTCCTCCCGGTAGGCCTTCTCGTCGTTGTTAGAGATCAGCTCCACCAGCCACCACCACTGTGTCGTCAGCAAACTTCACTATGGAGTTGGAGCTGAACCTGGCCACACAGTCATGTGTGTACAGTGAATACAGCAGGGGGCTTAGAATACAGCCCTGGGGGGACCCGATACTCAGGGTGATTGTACTGGAGGTATGACCCCCCCACCCTGACCGCCTGGGGCCGGTCACTTAGAGAGACCAGGATCCAGGTGCTCAAGGCGCAGCTCAGACCCAGATCAATCAGCTTGTCAACCAGTCTGGTGGGGACTATGGTGTTGAAAGCTGAACTATAATCAATGAACAGCAATCTCACATAGCCCCCCTTCTGACTGTCAAGGTGAGATAGGGTGTTGTGTAGTACTTGGGAGACCGCGTCGTCAGTGGACCTGTTTGTGTGTGTGTGTGTGTGTGTGTGTGTGTGTGTGTGTGTGTGTGTGTGTGTGAGTTTGAAAGAGAGTGAGTGAGTCAGTGAGTGAGTGAGTGAGTGAGTGAGTATGGGTGTTTGCATGTACGCACATGTACACTAATTTTGGCGTTTTGTGAATATGTGTGTCTGTGTGTGAGTAAGCAAGCGAGGAAATTGAGTGTGTGTGTGTGTGTACATAATGTGTGTGTGTGTGTGTGTGTGTGTGTGTGTGTGTGTGTGTGTGTGTGTGTGTGTGTGTGTGTGTGTGTGTGTGTGTGTGTGTGTGTGTGTGTGTGTGTGTGTGTGTGTGTGTGTGTGTGTGTGCGTGTGTGTGTGCGTGCGTGCGTGCGTGCGTTCGTGCGTGCGTGCGTGCGTGCGTGTGTGTGTGCACGTGGTGACTGTGTATTTGTTTGATTGGCACAGTCCTCTGTTGTGCACCTGGTCAGTAGTGAGTCAGCAGTGGTCTGAGTTTGATCTGTATCCCTTTAAACACCAGTCATAGTTGTGTTAACCTTTAAGACAAAAGGCTGTGACGCCAGTACGCTCCTGCTAATCCTGTGAGGAAAGCCATGTGAATGTCACGTATTCTTCTTCCTGTCATCAAAACCTCCTTCAGTAAAGTGTAGTGGAAGTGTCTCGGGGAAACCTTTCACCCTCTCTGACTCACTTGTAAGAAGCACTTTTGTCCCTTTCTGTGATTTAGCGCTTTTAGGCTGTTAAGTCTATTTTTGTTGGGTCCGTTCTCAAAGGCTACCGTTGGGAACAACTAGGAGTCGCTCTGACGATGAACCGTATAAGTCCGTTTGACGTTATCAGAGGATGTGTTCAGACTTTATTATCTAAAGACGGTGGAGTTAGAGCGTCGTGTTCATTCGTCGTTAAAGACAGTAGAGGCTGAGTACTTTCTGGTGATATGTCACATTCACACGCCAAGTGATTTGGATTTATTTTTAAAACTGCAAATACGTGGGCTGTCCAAAAGAATGTCAAAGCGGACTTATATGGTTCTTCAGTGCAAGGGTTCAATTGGCTGCCTTTTTTTTTTTGTGATCAAATCTTTTTTATTTTCCTTTTTTTACACGAAACAAGACAACACAATACAGTAACAATACTAATAAACAAGACATTACAGGACAATAACAGTAATAATAATAATAATAATAATAATAATAATAATAATAATAATAATAATAATAATAATAATAATAATAATAATAATAATAATAATAATAATAATGTTAATGCGGAAGAGACATTGAGAGCGAAGCAGCAGATGAGCGACTGCCGAAGAGCGTGGTAAATATTGCCCACATTGCGTTTTAGCTGAAGTATATGCGTCATGACAGGGGGTTCACCACGACCCACAGCTTAGCTTCAGTTAGGCTAGCACCACAGTTTAGCACGCGTGTCGCCCCACCCCTTCAGCCCAGCAGCGGACGTCACTACACTGCAAGCTCCTCCAGCCCCTCCGAGCCGTTGCCCCAGCAGTCAACTGCCCAACGTCTACCCAGCCCGGCTGCCTGCTATCACGGGACCTCTGGACGGCCATCTCACCACACGGACGTTGGTGGTGGGAGCAGGCCCGCCATTTGGATAAGTACAGCAAGCGCTCCGAGTTCTGAAGTTTTATCGGTAGACATTCGCCACTGGGCGGCGTGGGCTCTCTAAGGGCGAAGAGAAAACAGTGCTTTGAACTGACGCTGATAACAGTGTCTAGGGGCGCCCCGACCATTTATTATTTTGGGGAAAAGCCGGCTATAGATAGGACTTTTATTTGTAAAGTGGGCCCACTGTCATTTGGTTTGAGTGTGATAATAACGTGTGTTCTTTTATAAAATTCCCATTCAGTAGCCCTTTATCCTTCTCCTCCCCTCTCTCCCCACCTATGGAGAAGCGGAACAGTATATAGACCCTTAAAGGGAAGGTGTTATTACTGTGTCTAGCCCAGTGTGGGAAGAACTTGAGTCTGTAGTATAGTGCGAGAGCACTAGGTGCCCAGTGTGGAAATAACTTTCATAGTGGTGTAATAATTTGTAACGTGCATCAGACTTCCAGTAAAGGACAAAGTAAATGGGACCACTGTGTGCGTGTCTGTTAATGTGCATCTTACCTAACCCTTTCCTTTCCGGGTAATGTTCATTACAATTTAACCCTTTCCCCACCCCCTGCCTATAGTTCATTGTGAAAGGTCTCTACTCATCATTCGGGAAGGGTACTGCTTTGGGGAGCGAATATATCATCCATCTTTACTGCCATCGGGTGTGGGAGGGCCCAGGAAGTATTGGGGGAAGTGTGGGTGTGTGGGGTTAGTGAATCCTAGGCCCCATCCACTCCCGCTGCTCAACCTCCACTTCAACATTCCTGGCCTACAGTCGGGGACCCAGCTGGACCCAGCTCTGCTGCGTTCTCACTACCAGGTGGCGTGTACATCCACTCCCATAAAGCAGGGATAATCCACCCTGCTACATTTGGCGTCACGAACAGGATCAACATCCTAACTCACTTCCTTGATTGACCGAGAGAGACTCACGATGTCCGAAGAACGGACCTGCGCCGCGCCGAAAACGGCGGCGAAAGAAGAGGCGCTCCCAGAGGAGCGACAAAGCGCCCAGCACGCCTCCCCCGAGGTGAAAGAAGAAGAAACAGAGACAATGCGAGACTTGGCAGCACAAGTGGAGGCCCTGAGGGGTTGGTTTCATGACCAGGCAGGCCTCCTGGACCGACAGGCGGCGTACCTGGAGCAGGCCCGGATCGACCAGCGAGAAACCCTCGCCTTAGCCAAGGCCGTCCTCGAGAGACACGCTCGTGAACCCCAAGCGACCCCCCCGACGGTGTACGTCCAACGTGAGCGAAAATACAGCGAGTTCGGGGAGGGGGGGAAGAGAGGGGAGAGCTGTCAATAGAGGACTGGATCCGGGCAATGAAGTCGCACTTCCGAGCGAGCAAGGTGCCGGCCGAAGACCAGGTGGAGGTATTACAACTCCACCTGAAAGGCGAGGCTAAGCAAACCGTGCGGTTCATGATGGAAGAGCCCTCCCCGGACCCAGAAGCCCTGTTCAAGGTACTAGAAGCGACCTACGGGGACAAAGCCCCTGTCAGCGTCCGTCTGGGGGAGTTCTACAATCGCAAGCAGACAGCCGGCGAGACCGTAAGACAATTTGCGTACGACTTGCAAGAAATTCTTCTGCGTCTACAGCGGCGGGCACCCACGCAGGTCCCAGACTCGCAGGGACGCCTATCTAGAAACACGAGGGGCAATCGACGCCGTTGAGGCAGGAGCCGTCGACGCGATAGCCACGGGCCCAGAGACCCAAGATGTGTACGGGGGCTGTTACACCCTAGACGTACAGATAGACGCCGTCAAGACCTGCTGCCTCTTAGACACCGGATCCGAGGTTACCACCATGACCGAAGCCCATTTCAAATGGCAATTCAAGACGAAGAGACTGTCCTCCGCCACCTGGGTCACCCTCACGGCCGCCAACGGCTTAGAAATCCCTGTGGTGGGGTGCCTCTTCGCTGAAGTGGAGTGTCTAGGCATGAAGTTCCCTGGAAAATGTGTGTTGGTAGTAAAAGACGACCCCCACTGCAGCCCCGCGGGAAACGCCGTCCCGGGCCTCCTGGGGATGAACATACTCAGCGGGGTGTATGACCTCTTCGCCGGAATGAAGGGGATACGCCCAACTGGTCGCCATCGCTCCAACGCCGGGAGCGCCGCCCTGCGCCGCATCGTCGCTGCCGTTGCTCATGAGGAACAGGGGTGCACCGCTCGGGGGAGAAGGGGGTACGTGAAAGTGGCCGGCCGAGACCCGGTGGTCATTCCCCCCTGCAGCAAAGTGGTCGTCCAGGGCCACTGCGAGACGTCGGCGAAGATACAACGCCCCGTAATGCTCGAGAGCACTCCGAGTGCCAACCTACCGCCCGGCCTATTGGTGGCCAACATGGTGGCACACGCCCTAAATGGAAGGGTGCCCATACGTCTGTTAAACCCGACCGACACAGCCATCGTGCTCCGGCCCCGGTCCCGATTGGCGGAACTCCACCACCCGTCAAATACTGCCCAAAGAAAGGGTGACCGTGGAAGAAGTTGTCGGAGGATTGAGGGTGACGGCGATTGAAGCCGGAGACGACCCGACGCCGGCGGCCGCCGACTAGCCGTGCCCATGCAAGCGAACCTCCAAGACCTCGCCCAGGGGCAAGTAGACCGACTGAACCAGGTATTGGAGAAACACAAGACAGTGTTCTCCATCGACGACGGAGACTATGGATACACCACCACGATCACTCACTACATCCCCACCGGGGACGCGCACCCCATCAAACAACGGCACCGCCGGATACCGCCTCACATCTTTCAGGACGTGAAACGACACGTGCAAGACCTGGTCGCTCAGGGTGTCCTAGTGGAGAGCTGTAGCCCATGGGCGTCGCCAGCCGTGATAGTGATCAAGAAAGACGGCTCCGTACGATTCTGTTGCGACTACCGTCGACTAAACAATGTGACACACCGAGATGCATACCCCCTACCCCGCATAGAGGAGTCCCTAGATGCCCTCGGGCAGGCCAAAATCTTCTCATCCCTCGACCTCACGGCTGGCTACTTTCAGGTGGTGGTGAAAGAGGAGGATCAAGAAAAGACGGCCGTCACGACGCCCTTCGGCCTCTATCAGTGGACCCGTATGCCCTTCGGGCTGTGCAATGCGCCGGCGACGTTCCAGCGGTTGATGACCGCGGTGTTAGGGGACCTGGCCTTCGATGTCCTGTTGGTCTACCTGGACGACGTATTGGTGTTCTCACGGGACTTCGAGAGCCACTGTCAGAAGCTGGACCTGGTGTTCGGACGCCTCCGCGAACACGGCCTCAAACTCAAGCCCCGGAAGTGTTTCCTCCTCAAGGCGGAAGTAACATTCCTGGGACACATTGTATCTGCGACCGGGGTCCAAGTCGACACCGACAAAGTAAAGGCCCTGGAGGACTGGCCGGCGCCACGCTCGGCGAAAGAAGTGCGACAAGTGATCGGATTCATGTCGTACTACAGGCGATTCGTGCCCCACTTTGCCCAAGTGGCGCAGCCTCTGCATGCCCTCATGGGAAAAGAAAAGAAAGGGTTCGCTAAAGGACGGACCGAGGCCTTCCAATGGACTCCAAAGTGCCAAGAGGCCTTCGACCACCTGCGAGGGTGCCTAATGATGCCACCGGTATTGCCATATCCGGACCTCCAACTCCCCTTTGTAGTGACCACAGACGGAAGCTACTTGGGGCTGGGAGCCATGCTGAGTCAGAAGCAAGAGGGCGTAGAGCGCGTCATCGCCTTCGCGAGCAGGGGCCTACGAGGGTCCGAAAGAAACAACCAGAACTACAGCGCGTTCAAGCTGGAGCTCCTCGCCCTGAAGTGGGCGATCACCGAGAAGTTCCGAGACCTCCTGCTCTACTCCCAATTCACTGTGGTCACCGACCACAACCCTTTGCGGTACCTGGACACGGCCAATTTGGGGGCAGTGGAGCAGCGCTGGGTCGCCCAGCTGGCCGAATACGACTTTGTAGTGCATTACAAGCCCGGCCGACTCAACCAAAATGCCGACGCCTTGTCACGCATCCCAATGAGGCAAGAACCAGAGGTAGCGGACACCGAAAAAGACTTTCTAGCGATCACTGCGGAAGGCGTTCGGACTCGGCTGGGCCCCGAGGAACGGACCGAGCCGCCGGAAGTCTCAGCAATCGACCGGAGGCAACCGGGCCAGGTGGCCCCGGCAGAAGGAGTCCGTGCTCGCCTGAGCCCCGAGGCGCGGGCCCCCGCTCTAGCCGCAAGGCCGGCCGGCGAAGGCTTCGTAGTGATCCCGGCGGAAGAAGTCCGGGCTCGCCTAGGCCCCGAGGACCGAACCGACCTGCCGGGGGCCTCGGCAGTCATCGCAAGACAAATAGTGGCGCAGAAGGGGAACAGCGGATACAGCTGGGACGAACTACGGCAATTCCAGGCGGAAGACCCCGAACTGGAACCGGTATGGCAGGCGGTGACTCGTGGGTCCCCACCCACTAAAGCCTTGTTGCAGGATGTGAACCCATGCCTCCGCAAATTATACGGGCAATGGGAGCGGTTCCGTCTACACAATCAAGTACTGTTTCGACGCGTTAGCGACCCCCGAGACGGGGAAGAGGTCCTGCAACTGGTGGTGCCGACGGCCCTGCGGCGACACATATATGAGACCCAACACGACTACGGGGGACACTTCGGTAGGCGGGGGACTATAGATCTGATGAGGCGAAGTTACTTCTGGATAGGAATGGCAGCGGAGGTGAATGGCTGGGTGCAACAGTGCAAGCGGTGTGCACTGGCCCGGGACGTATTCCCTAAGTCACAGGCCCCGATTACCTGCACCAACGTGACTGCGCCCATGGAAGTCCTAGCCATGGACTTTACCATGTTGGAGATGTCGACGGGCGGCTACGAGAATGTCCTGGTGTTGACCGATATGTTTACCCGATTCACTATCACCATCCAGACCAAAGATCAGAGCGCCAAGACCACCGCCGCCGCACTCATCCGGCATTGGTTTGTGTACTACGGCTGCCGTGGACGGCGATGCGGAGAACTTGGACGAATGGGTCCATGGGCACCACGAGCGACTGAAGGCTGCTGCGGATGCCGCAGGAGCCACAGCTAAGCATACATCTCATAGACGCAAACGGATCTACGACTGAAAGTCCAGAGGCGCGCTCGTAAGGGCCGGAGACCGGGTTCTGTTGAGGAACCATCGACCCAGGGGTTGTAATAAGATCCAAGACAAATGGGAACCTACGCCCTATCTGGTGGTTGCACAGAGCCATGAAGGGACGCCTGTCTTCACTGTCCGGCCTGAAGAAGGGGCCCCGGAGAAGACTGTCCATTGGGACCAGCTCAAGCCCTGTACCTTTCCCAATTCCGACCGGGAAGGGCGGGCGCGGGTCCCCCGGAGGACTCCTACGCGCTCGCAGAGGTCTTCCGAGACAGACGTGGAGCCCGCCGTTTATCGTCCTCGGGAACCGTGTCCCAGAGCATGTAACCCACCCAGGTCCCCTCGGGTCGTCGCTGAGGTCGTGCCTGACGCGGAAGGAGAGGTGGAGTCGGACTCATCAGGAGAGGACGGCGAAGACAGAGGCGAGGAGGGCGATGCGGGCCACCAGCCTGTAGCTCAGGAGGACGAGGCCACGGCCGACGACCTGTCGGTGGGAACGGACGAGTCAGACACGGGGTCTGAAATGGGAGGAGTCGGACCACTCCGGCCACAGAAGAGCACCAGAGGTCCCGCCCGGTATCGTCACGACTGCGTGCTCAAGAGTGTGTTCTTTGAACAGTGTTTGCACATTTTGAATAGTTGTGTGAAACTGTTGGTCTAAGGACCGTATATATGTGTGCGTTTCACATGTGTAACTCCACTAAACTGGGGGTTGTGTAACTTGCATTGGGACTTTGCAAGTTTAAAGTAGGGGGAAATGTAGACACCTGAATATGTCTGACAATAATTCAATGTGTCTAACGTTGTGTAACCGGCTGACCGCTCTTGATCCTCCCTATCCTAACATTGACACTTAACTTGCTACCTCTCTTGATCCTCCCTATCCTAACATTGACAGTTCATAGTGGGACAGGATACAGGTGCTGCCAGGGGGAGCTGGTGACGACGTTGGGCAGGGAGATACAGGTGAAGAAGGATGGGCTCAGGGCGCAGCGCCGACGGAGGCACTTCCTCTTCATCGTTTTCCACAGAGGGAAGAGGACGCACGGAGCTGGAGCTCCGGACCTCGAGCACGTGAGATATAGACCCAGTTACGAAGCGGGTTAGTAATGAGTATGCGATAGCTTAGCTTTTAGTTAATGCGGAAGAGACATTGAGAGCGAAGCAGCAGACGAGCGACTGCCAAAGAGAGTGGTAGATATTGCCCACATTGCGTTTTAGCTGAAGTATATGCGTCATGACAGGGGGTTCACCACGACCCACAGCTTAGCTTCAGTTAGGCTAGCACCACAGTTTAGCCCGCGTGCCGCGGCTCTCTAAGGGCGAAGAGAAAACAGTGCTTTGAACTGACGCTGATAACAGTGTCTAGGTGCGCCCCGACCATTTATTATTTTGGGGAAAAGCCGGCTATAGATAGGACTTTTATTTGTAACGTGGGCCCACTGTCATTTGGTTTGAGTGTGATAATAACGTGTGTTCTTTTATAAAATTCCCATTCAGTAGCCCTTTATCCTTTTCCCTTCTCCTCCCCTCTCTCCCCACCTATGGAGAAGCGGAACAGTATATAGACCCTTAAAGGGAAGGTGTCATTACTGTGTCTAGCCCAGTGTGGGAAGAACTTGAGTCTGTAGTATAAAGCGAGAGCACTAGGTGCCCAGTGTGGAAATAACTTTCATAGAGGTGTAATAATTTGTAACGTGCATCAGACTTCCAGTAAAGGACAAAGTAAATGGGACCACTGTGTGCATGTCTGTTAATGTGCATCTTACCTAACCCTTTCCTTTCCGGGTAATGTTCATTACAATTTAACCCTTTCCCCACCCCCTGCCTATAGTTCATTGTGAAAGGTCTCTACTCATCATTTGGGAAGGGTACTGCTTTGGGGAGCGAATATATCATCCATCTTTACTGCCATCGGGTGTGGGAGGGCCCAGGAAGTATTGGGGGAAGTGTGGGTGTGTGGGGAGCTGCTGTTGATCGCCCTGGAGGGCAAGAAGGACCAGCGCACCATTCCTAGGTTAGTGAATCCTAGGCCCCATCCACTCCCACTGCTCGACTTCCACTTCAACATTCCTGGCCTACAGTCGGGGACCCAGCTGGACCCAGCTCTGCTGCGTTCTCACTACCAGGTGGCCGTGTACATCCACTCCCATAAAGCAGGGATAATCCACCCTGCTACACATACATAATATAGTATTCAGTAATCCGCTTGTTAAAGGGAGTATCTGGAATAACACAGGGTGTTTTGTTCTTTTTTACTTCCCCTTCAGTGTTTTAAACAATACAGATTGTGTAAAATAAAGAAATAAAGGGCTGCTGTGGTACAGTATGTTCTAATGACCTAATTCTCACAACTTTCCTTCTGCTCACAATTCACCTTACAATCGTTTGGTGAAATGGACAATCTTGTTTGTTTTTTCCAGCGTGTAAATAAACAGCGTCTGCTGCTGCTTTACACTCGTGCTGGGAAGCACAAGGTTGCAGCTGCTGATTGTGTTGGCGATGAATTGCAGCCGCGTGGCTGAAGTGGCGATCGGGCAAACGCACGCACCGACCGACCGACGAATCAACCTCCTGAACTGCCCTTTTCGAGGGGGGTAGGGAGTGGGGATATTGAGGGGGAAATTCAAGGTCAGGAGTAGGTGCCACCATAGGCGTAGTTTTAGGGGGGGGTTGCAGGAGACATGTCCCCCTCAATATTGAGAAGAGGTAAATTTGTCCCCCTTAGAAAATATAGCTAATATGAAAGACAACCCCCTCCCCAAAAGAGGTAAAAACATTTATACAGTATATCCTTCTTAACATTAACCAACAATTTCAGACACCCCTACAGGACTGTACCATCTCAACCTTGAAGATGTGCCTCGCATAAAAGTACACCAGAATGCAGGAAATGAATGTTTGACGCTCAAAATTCCCAGGGGGAGGACCACCAGACCCCCGTTTAAAGGGGAGATGAAGCAGTGAGCAATGTGATCCTAGTTTGTTTGTTGTGTACCTTGTGTAAGACAGGGTCCTATAATCAAATGTGAAATCTAGCTTATTTGTCTGAAAAATCAAATATAATATCCCTGTTTTCAACATGGGCGCCGCCATTTTGTTGCTGACGTCATGGGGCTGGTTGGGTCTGGCTCCTAGTATACACCTGTTGGTTAGATGCCTATGGATGGACATGGATTGTCGGGTCAGTCTGTAAATAAAATGTTGCCTACCAAACATCGGGACCGCGGTGGTGCTTTTTGTATTGCTCCCGGCTGTTCGAACGAATTTTACCGCATGAAAGAGAGAGGAAGCGTCGGTACCCGGCTGGTAGAAGTGGAGCTATGTAGCCAGCAGGCTAAATGGTCCCGACGCTGGTAGAAGTGGAGCTATGTAGCCAGCAGGCTAATGGTCCCGACGCTGGTAGAAGTGGAGCTATGTAGCCAGCAGGCTAATGGTCCCGACGCTGGTAGAAGTGGAGCTATGTAGCCAGCAGGCTAATGGTCCCGACGCTGGTAGAAGTGGAGCTATGTAGCCAGCAGGCTAATGGTCCCGACGCTGGTAGAAGTGGAGCTATGTAGCCAGCAGGCTAAATGGTCCCGACGCTGAACTGCCAGTCTGTCTGTCGAAGACCAAGGGAACCGCACCAGGCTTCAGCTTATTAGTGGTCTTCTGGACAACAACAACAACAACAGCATAATCCGAGGCAATGAAGTGTTCGCTGCAGATCTTCATTCCCTGTCCAACAGGCTGATCGCGCCGCCTGAGTGCAGCCAGCCTGAGCCAACGTGCCAACAACACTGTTTTTTTCACTGGTAGTTTGTGGAAATTAACCAACTTTCCTCTCTTTCACACGGTAAATTAGTTTGAACAGTCAGGAGCAATACAAAAAGAACCACCGCGGTCCCGTTGTTTGGTAGGCAACATTTGACTGACCCGACAGTCGATGTTTACTATGCAGCTAACCCACAGTGTATACACCAAATCAACACTGTGACGTCAGCAACAAAATGGCGGCGCACATGTTCATAAATGCTACATAAATGGACATTACAAATCGTTTTTTCTTAGAAACGCCTTATTTTTATAACGTGATTTTTTTCTGTGGCTTATCTAAATACTAATGTGATGCTATGAATATGTATTTATCGCTATGCTTCATCTCCACTTTAAAGTGTCCCCCTCAATGTTGAAACCGAACCTACTCCCTTGGGTGCCACCTACAGTACGAGCATAAGGCTGGGATCGGAGAAAGACTGCCTCTTTCTTCTAGTTGTTTTCGGTGGTTTGGTCACGTCAAGCGTGTGTTTCATAGAAACAATGTCTTTGATGATGCTCCAAGTCGACCAAGGCTCAACTATATGTGTTCACCCTCTCCAGTTGTCGTTTTCCAACAGGAAGCGACAGGGTTTATGGAAAATGCGGTGTTCACATGAGAATTAGGTATCACAAGGTATCCCAACCCATCTGACAATGACATACGATATTGTATATTTTGTCGAAAGATTCTCCTTGTAATAGATTTGACCCTTTCACGACCACACTACAGAAGGTTAACCTTGAAAAGGGTTAACCTTCTGTAGTAGTGTGGTTGTGAAAGGGTTAACCTTCTGTAGTGTGGTTGTGAAATGGTTAACCCTTTGTCGTGTGGCAGTGAAAGGGTTAACCTTCTGTATTGTTGCAGTGAAAGGGTTAACCATTTGGTAGTGTGGTAGTGAAAGGGTTCAATTTGGAGCAAAATGTAGCCAGTTTCCTGTTAAGCTAGCTTGACATGGTTGGTACCTACAGATTCACTGCAATCTCTAAGTTCATATCATCATTATCATGTGATGTCACTATAGCTTTAGAAATGTCCCTTTAGAGCCTGTGAAAGGCGCTAATGTTGGACAACGCGTCAGCACACCATACTTTCAGAATCAGAACCCAACCAACCAACCACCAGCCAACCCAGAGAACGCAGTGATTATAGGAGAGCCTAATCGTTTGCTGGTCTACAAGCACTGGAAGATAATTGGAAAGCACGTTAGACGAAACTGTGAATAAATCTGGAGCTTGAAGTTCTTGTTCTGCTTTTGACTGTGTGTGTGTAACAAAATGATTTGCTGATCCATCAGTGCACTGAAATTCACCGTCTGGCTTGCTGCCAGCCGCTACAGGAGAGAATGGATTCTGAGTGGGTCTAATGCTGCAGTGGCTGCAGGCTTTAAAAAAGTTTAAAAAAAAAAAAGTTAAAGAAAAGTCTGGAGTAAAGTGTCACTACGATGAGATCTTCTTTTTACAAGGCAGGGAAATAAAAAGCAGAAGGTCGGAAATCCCCCATCAACATCCCTGGTAAATTGCACCCTGCGCTCAAAATGTACCTGTGTAGAATTTCAAGCCTCTTTTCGATTTTCATTGTTAAATCAATTGGGTCATTAACTCATCGTCTAGGTTAGGTTCTAGGCTATAGCCCATGTGAGGTGTTGGCATTTAACGAGAGGGCTACCCGATAACTCACACTCCTACCAGCAAGGTTTTCTAGGATTTCTCTGTAACTAGAGACGAAACATTCTCAAATTGGACCAAAGGAAGAAGATTATTGTGTGAATGATATTTCCTGATGCAAGGACTGACTTAATGACAATTCAATGTGAGTTTTTCATGTATTTTTCAAGTGAAATATTCAATTATATTTGCATTATCCCTTTATTTTCAGTTAGGGTAAAATGAGAAGAAGAAAAAACAGCCATGTAGCAGTAGCCTTTTGGAGAGTCACACCCAGACTCCTAAAACGACCATTTTGAAATACAACACAGTACTAATAGATGAGACTTGAAGACATCCCTAATGTAGATAGGACTCTATGCACAATGTAATGCACATGGTGTTTGGACTGACCCCCAGTCGTCCCTCTGTACTGGTTGATAAGCTCTGGAGGACACTGCTCTGGAGGACACTGCTCTGGAGGACACTGCTCTGAAGGACACTGCTCTGGAGGACACTGCTCTGGAGTCTGGAGGACACTGCTCTGAAGGACACTGCTCTGGAGGACCCTGCTCTGGAGGACACTGCTCTGAAGGACACTGCTCTGAAGGACACTGCTCTGGAGGACCCTGCTCTGGAGGACACTGCTCTGAAGGACACTGCTCTGGAGGACACTGCTCTGGGGGACCCTGCTCTGGGGGACACTGCTCTGAAGGACACTGCTCTGGAGGACACTGCTCTGGGGGACCCTGCTCTGGGGGACACTGCTCTGGAGGATCCTGCTCTGGGGGACACTGCTCTGGAGGACACTGCTCTGGAGGACACTGCTCTGGAGGACACTGCTCTGGAGGACACTGATCTGGGGGACCCTGCTCTGGAGGTCACTGCTCTGGAGGTCACTGCTCTGGGGGACACTGCTCTGGAGGATCCTGCTCTGGAGGTCACTGCTCTGGGGGACACTGCTCTGGAGGACACTGCTCTGGAGGTCACTGCTCTGGAGGTCACTGCTCTGGGGGACACTGCTCTGGAGGTCACTGCTCTGGAGGTCACTGCTCTGGGGGACACTGCTCTGGAGGACACTGCTCTGGGGGACACTGCTCTGGAGGACACTGCTCTGGAGGTCACTGCTCTGGAGGTCACTGCTCTGGAGGACACTGATTCAAGTTTCTTTAATAGTTGTCATACAGAAGTACAGAATACATTTATACAAAATGCTTCTTCCTGTTACGCTCCAGAGACTGTGCTAGACAAAAGGATAAGTATAAAATAAAATAAG
The DNA here is from genome assembly GCF_963971535.1 of Notolepis coatsorum. NCBI lineage: Eukaryota > Metazoa > Chordata > Actinopteri > Aulopiformes > Paralepididae > Notolepis > Notolepis coatsorum. The sequence continues at coordinate 93,084,323 of NC_140174.1, read as the reverse complement.
TATAGCAAGTATGAAATAGAAGTCACGTACGTAGACACAAGTGTTCAGTATGTACATATGTACAATGTTCAATGCAGAGTAGAAGTAACTGAGTTACCATACAATATACTATACAATATACTAATTACAATATACTATATAGTGCAAAGCAGAAATGGGATGAGGTACAATTTAGGTACAATTTACAGTAAGGTGTACTGAGGTATGGGTTGTAGTGCAAATTCTTTACCAATAAATATAAAGTGTGTTTAGGTGTTCTAAAGTGGTTAAAGTGGGTGCTGCAGTGAGTTGTTTGTTTAAAGTGAGTGTGTGCGTGTGGATGTGTGTGCTGTGTGCATTTGATGGTTGTTACATAGTGTTATTGTTCGTTGAGCATCCTGATGGCCTGGGGATAGAAGCTTCTTCTGAGTCTTTCTGTGCTTGCCATGAGACTCCGGTATCGCTTGCCTGACCGCAGCAGTTCAAAGAGGCAGTTGTTTGGGTGGCTGGAGTCCTTGATTATTCTCTTAGCCTTGCCCCTGCACCGCTTGTTGTAAATGTTCTGGAGGGTGGGGAGCCCCCCTCCAATTGTGCGTTCGGCTGAACGGGCCACTCTATGTAGTCTGCTGCGGTCTTGTGCTGCTATTCCCAAACCAGGAGGTGATGTTGCCAGTCAGGATGCTCTCTATTGTGCATGAGTAGAAGTTCTTAAGGATCTTCTGACTGACTTGGAACTTCCTTAGGTGCCTGAGGAAGTAGAGGCGTGATCTGGAGGACACTGATCTGGGGGACACTGATCTGGAGGTCACTGCTCTGGAGGACACTGCTCTGGGGGACACTGCTCTGGAGGACACTGCTCTGGAGGACACTGCTCTGGGGGACACTGATCTGGAGGTCACTGCTCTGGAGGACACTGCTCTGGAGGACACTGCTCTGGAGGACACTGCTCTGGGGGACACTGCTCTGGAGGACCCTGCTCTGGAGGACACTGCTCTGGGGGACACTGCTCTGGAGGACACTGATCTGGAGGACCCTGCTCTGGAGGACACTGCTCTGGAGGACACTGCTCTGGAGGACACTGCTCTGGGGGACCCTGCTCTGGGGGACACTGCTCTGGGGGACACTGCTCTGGGGGACCCTGCTCTGGGGGACACTGCTCTGGAGGACACTGCTCTGGAGGACACTGCTCTGGAGGACACTGCTCTGGGGGACCCTGCTCTGGAGGACACTGCTCTGGAGGACACTGCTCTGGAGGACACTGCTCTGGGGGACACTGCTCTGGGGGACCCTGCTCTGGGGGACACTGCTCTGGAGGACACTGCTCTGGAGGGCACTGCTCTGGAGGACACTGCTCTGGAGGACACTGCTCTGGAGGACACTGCTCTGGAGGACACTGCTCTGGAGGTCACTGCTCTGGAGGACACTGCTCTGGAGGACACTGCTCTGGGGGACACTGCTCTGGAGGACACTGCTCTGGGGGACACTGCTCTGGAGGACACTGCTCTGGAGGACACTGCTCTGGAGGACACTGCTCTGGAGGACACTGATTCAAGTTTCTTTATTAGTTGTCATACAGAAGTACAGAATACATTTATACAAAATGCTTCTTTCTGTTACGCTCCAGAGACTGTGCTAGACAAAAGGATAAGTATAAAATAAAATAAGTATAGCAAGTATGAAATAGAAGTCACGTACGTAGACACAAGTGTTCAGTATGTACATATGTACAATGTTCAATGCAGAGTAGAAGTAACTGAGTTACCATACAATATACTATACAATATACTAATTACAATATACTATATAGTGCAAAGCAGAAATGGGATGAGGTACAATTTAGGTACAATTTACAGTACGGTGTACTGAGGTATGGGTTGTAGTGCAAATTATTTGCCAATAAATATAAAGTGTGTTTATGTGTTCTAAAGTGTGTAAAGTGGGTGCTGCAGTGAGTTGTTTGTTTAAAGTGAGTGTGTGCGTGTGGATGTGTGTGCTGTGAGTGCTTTTGATGGTTGTTACATAGTGTTATTGTTCGTTGAGCATCCTGATGGCCTGGGGATAGAAGCTTCTTCTGAGTCTCTCTGTGCTGGCCATGAGACTCCGGTATCGCTTGCCTGACCGCAGCAGTTCAAAGAGGCAGTTGTTTGGGTGGCTGGAGTCTTTGATTATTCTCTTAGCCTTACCCCTGCACCGCTTGTTGTAAATGTTCTGGAGAGTGGGAAGCCCCCCTCCAATTGTGCGTTCGGCTGAACGGGCCACTCTCTGTAGTCTGCTTCGGTCTTGTGTGGTGCTATTCCCAAACCAGGAGGTGATATTGCCAGTCAGGATGCTCTCTATTGTGCATGAGTAGAAGTTCTTAAGGATCTTCTGACTGACTTGGAACTTCCTTAGGCGCCTGAGGAAGTAGAGGCGTGATCTGGAGGACACTGCTCTGGAGGACACTGCTCTGGAGGACACTGCTCTGGAGGACACTGCTCTGGGGGACACTGCTCTGGAGGACACTGCTCTGGAGGACACTGATCTGGGGGACACTGCTCTGGAGGACACTGCTCTGGAGGACACTGCTCTGGAGGACACTGCTCTGCAGGACCCTGCTCTGGAGGACACTGCTCTGGAGGTCACTGCTCTGGGGGACCCTGCTCTGGAGGACACTGCTCTGGAGGACACTGCTCTGGGGGACCCTGCTCTGGAGGACACTGCTCTGAAGGACACTGCTCTGGAGTGTGAACAGCACATCGCTCCACTGCAAAGAAAGTAGACCCAGACGCAGAGTCTTCTGAGAGGATCCAAAGAACCCTGCAGAAGTAGCTTTGTCCTGCTGGTGAGAAATGAGGGCAAAACGTAATGCAAGAACAAAGCGTAGAACATGGACACTTAGCTGTAATACACCTTTATTGATTAAAATATGGAAACATGAATTGACTCTGTGGGACTGACGAGACGTGGCCAGAACCGACTACGCTAGTAGTTGCGCTAGTACTTGCGCTAGTAACTGTGCTAGTAACTGTGCTAGTAACTGTGCTAGTAACTGTGCTAGTAGTAACTGTGCTAGTAACTGTGCATGTGCCGCCATTTTGGTGCTCCCATTGTCTCTCACTCAGTGCTGGTAGGTCAGGGTACCACCCCTAAAACCTCTGATAGGCTGCTCATAAGTTTTCTCGACACTGTCTCCGCACTGGCAATTGGCTGCTAGCAAGCAGGGCTGTCCTTTAGGAGATTTCCAACCCCAAAACCAAAACCTTGTGTGTTTTTGCCACTTGAAAAAGAATTCATTACAAATAAAGATTCACCTCTGTTACACCTTCATCGCGTTGTCTTGTTGTGTTACTGTATCGGGAACCGGTGTCGACTAGTCCAGGTTGATTGTCTCGACCTGTGACATAAACACTGGGGTTTGAAGTGTGTAATTGAATATGCGCACTGTAGTATAAGAGTGTTGTTGTTGGTGCGTTAACAATGCCTAAAGCAACAAAGAGTAATACGCAAACTAGAATCTGTGTTTTTAGGTTAGCAAAGGATAGATTTCTGGATATGGCTGTATTCAGATATGCTCCAGGGTATATCCTTCCTGATGGAGGAACTTCATGGAAATGATTCAAGATGATTTACACCTTACTGCAGGCAATCAGTGAGCATCAGGAGAGTTACGAGGAAACACTATACCTGATGAGGTTGACAACCTTTGAATGGATAACAGCTGTACACTGTGTATCACAGACAACCAGTTCATTGTCATTGCCATTATCAAGTCAACTACTTCAGCAAAGTGAAATGGCCCAGGCCTTGAGATAACCTTCATCACAGGAACTCAGGATATCCTGTGATCAACCACCAAACCACAGCTATCTGGCTGCCTGTCCAAAAGCACCAACCCTTGTGCTCCTGAAGGCTTTGAATGATGTAATTTGGAAGCTTTGAATGATGCAATGTGGAAGCTTGAGTGGGTCTAACTCACACAGGAACATTGCAATTTCTTCTTTCTTCATGATACATACAGCTAAATTGGACAGAAAATAAAGATTAGTGGACGAACACGTCAAACGTGCTCCATGGAGGTGCTCATTGGAAATGTGGGGTATCCATACATTGAGGACGACAGAAGAAAATTACTTTTCATTTCTACAGAGGAAAGTGCCCCAGACATAATATATTCCCTCAATATATTATCCCCTATATCTGTTCATATGCTACTCTTAATTACTAGTTACGCTGCTAGCTAGTATGACTACCATACTGTCTTTATACCTGTATCACTGTACATATTAATACTACAACTCTGTACATACTTCTGATTAGCACTACACTCAGTAGTACTAATTTGTATATGATGTACCATGTTTAATCACCTGTACATCGTATGTTGCTGTTGCACTCTGGTTGGATGCCAAACTTATTTTCCTTGTACTGTACTTGTGCTGAATAATGACAATCAATGTTAATCTAATCTGATCTAATCAAATCAATATATTAGCAGAAAATTTCTTCAGACAAGAATACGTGTGTGATTTCAAATTGATCAAGGGTTTCTGTTCGGCCCCGAACAGATGATGTTGCTGTAAGAGCGACTCATCTAATCTAGAACAGAATGTAACTCAGTTGGCTCCCGACAGAATTATACGCGGTACGATCATATGGCTGAGTCGGAGCATTGGAACGAAAATATAGTTTTCACCAGTATTTTGTAATGCGTATCACGTCATCATCAATGCAACGGATTCACTCCCAGTAACTTTGACGTATGTAGACGCTGGGCTGGGAGAGGGCGTGTGTGTCACGTTCCACTGAAACCCACCGCTGTTCTAAGACGTAATGAAACTTCATACAGACATGCTGTGCGTGGCCCAGCCCAGTCCCAGCTACACAATGAACACATCCTTAGAGATGGTCTGTGTTTATCGGCGGGTTGTCAGGGACTCCTCCACGGTCGGGCAATAAGGAAGGGGATTATTTGCTTTGGCTGCAGGAGAGGGCTCTAATCAGATCACATGTCAGCTCTGTGTTTGTCCTCTTCACCCTTCCCCCGCGTATTCTCTACTCACCTTTACCCCTCTCCCTCGTGTCTTCCTGTCATGTTTTACACACAGATCCTCGGCTTGTAAAAAGAGGCCAAAGTGTGTGCTCATGGGCAATGCAGTGGATGGATGACTGGGAACTTAAAGGTCTCGTATTATGGAAGATAGTCTATGCCTAGTTTTTAGCATAGATTTGGCAGTCTAGACCCCAGGGGGAAATCGACATACGTAGCTTACTCCTTGCCAAGGTTGTCACCTGAAAAAAGTCTTCAGATGAACAAGCTGTTCAGAAGTATTGCCCTTTGTGAGGTCACTCCAAGGAGGCAAGGACACAAACACATTAAGTAGCTTTGATTAATCAATTGGCTGCCCTTTTTGGAGCCAGGAACACGACCTACCTAATCTACTGCCCAGTCTGTAAATGTTGTTTTTACTTCTTCTGGGTGTGGGGTATAGCCAGGCAGGGAAGGGAAGGGAAGGAAATAATGAAAATATGGTGTGTGCTACGCCGGTGGTTCTCAACCAGGGGCCCTCGAGGGAGATCGGGGGGTCCCCAGAAAAATGGGTAATAGTTTATTTTCACTAATTCATTCAGTATATTAGTGAAGCCCAATGGTAGTCATAAGTCAACAGTCATAAGAGTTCTGATCATAGAGTTCACTCTAAGATTCTGATCATAGAGTTCACTTTCTCCACTGGTATCTCCTCAACTATGATAGACAACTATATAATTCTGCTCTTCATCATATCTACTATAGTAGACAACTATATAATTCTGCTTTTAATCATATATGTCTGTCTTTTTTCTGTTGTGAAGCAATATGAGCTGCAGTTTCTGTATGAAAGGTGCTATACAAATAAAGTGTATTATTATTATTATTATTATTATTATTATTATTATTATTATTATTATTATTATTATTATTATTATTATTATTATTATTATTATTATTATTATTATTATTATTATTATTATTATTATTATTATTATTATTATTATTATTATTATTATTATTATTATTATTATTATTATTATTATTATTATTATATCTAATCTCCTCTACTATATTAGACAACTATAGAATTCTGCTCTTAATCATATCTATTATAGTAGACAACTATAACCAGAATCTTCTCAGAGGGAGGGCCCTGAAACAAAATCGTATTAAATGAGGTTGAGACTTTCGATTTTCTTCTGAAAAACAATTTCCTAAATATTCTGGAAACATTTTCCACAGATTTTAAGGATGTCGTAAAAAATAATTGTTGAAAAGATACAAAATATGGGACCTCTAATGGTTGTTACATAGCTCAAAATGACTTGATTATGCTCATTGCTCAATCAAGCATTTTTTCATTTGTATTTGCTCTGCGTAAACTACAGAACACAATTGCTTAGATTTCTTTTCTGTTTTTTGTTCACACAGTTAAAGGAACACGCCAACCTTTTTGGGAAATTTGCTTATTTGCCATCTACCCTGGGCCCCGTTCCCCGTACCTGGATAACTGAGTTAGCCGGATAACTTTCGGGTAAGTCTGACTTAAGCCGGACTTTCCGATTCCCCGTACCTGGATTTTCCAAATCACCATGACAACAGATCCAAAAGTTTGAGCCTGGTCGAAAGCAGAGTTTAAGTTCAAGTTAGCCTGAACCATCGCCACGCCCCCGCAAAAAAGTGACAGCCCGTTTCCTGAAATTATTCCCACAGTCTACGATCTGCATTATACCATTCTGAATTACGTTTTTGTGCTCCATTCTTCCAGAGGGGGCTTTTGAAATGTAAAATAGACCCAAAATGCTGATACTAAATTCACTTTGTCCTAAATAATGCACGTTATATATACCGTGGCGCTCGCTCGGTGCGATGTACACATTATGACGTGGTTATTTTAATTGTAACTGGGATTAAGATGTCTGATGAGATGCGCTGTTTGACGGATTTGAGAAATTGAATGAGCCGTTGACGTCACATTAATGAATGAGGATAAAGAAATAAAACTTCATTCAAAATAAAGAATATTCTAAACACGGGTCTCTCGTTCATTAATGTATAAACAATGAATTTAACCCATCTGGCACAGTGGTGCAGCGGTAGTGCTCAAGCCTGCCAACCCAGTGACCGGTGTTCGAAACCCCGTGTTTCCAATATAATTTTTTTGAATATAATATTAATGATTATACGCCAAAGTAGCCTGGTTTTAAGTTAAAATATTATAAATCTACATGCATTGAGGATGTCATTCTTTATATAGCTCTCAACGTGCACCAAATTGAATTATTCCTATATTGCAAAAAGAAGGAAAAGACTAGGGTTTCGAACCCCGTTCGTCTGCGTGAAAGTCAAAAGAACAACCTGTTAGACCACAGTGGAGATAAGTTAAAGATCGACTATACATCAATCAATGGGTAAGAGAGCCGTATCGTAATTCTGTATAACAGTTTAACTAATTATTTTCGCTAGCAAGATCTCATTTGATTATTCAATCCAGCAGGCAAGTTTAAAGAAATATAATCTGATTGATTGAGGTAATGAGGGACTTAAAATTAGCCTATAGATAACGCATTTAACTTGTCGGCGAGGCGATTGAGCCGTATTGCAATCTGTCAATAAAGTTTTAAATCAATTAATCAATCAATGCCGTTAGAGAATCAGGATCTCTGCCATCGATACGTGCTGGCTTTTCACCTGAAGCGGCCGCGCGCACTTAGCCTGGGTCTCAAGTCTGAATCGAGTTAACGAGACTGAATCCACCTTCGAGGAACAGGAAAATCCCGGCTTCAAACATCGGGTTAACTGAATCTGGATAATGACATCTTGATCGACTTAGTTGAACCAGGTACGAGAAACAGGGCCCAGGACCCTGGAGTTAGACAAGCAGATACATACCCTTTTCTTCTCTATGCATGCATTAGGCTTCGGGAACAGCCGCACCATTAGCCTAGCTTAGCGTCATTCACTGGAAGTAGGTGTGCCAGTGTAGCCTAGTTCCCAACAGTCACAAAATACACTCCAAATACAACTACAAAACATTCTTGTAAACATGTTGTGACCTGTGTATTTACCACGTGGAGAAAAAGGACCTCAAAAGCCCTGTTGCTTTTTGAAAAACTGGGCTTTTGAGGTGATAAAATCACTGCGCCGAGGCAGCAGTGGTTTGGCAAAGAATTGTTTAGAGTATATATCTGCTTAGAAAACGAAAATGTCTAATAATTTTTTTGTCTAACTCCAGGGTAGATGGCAAATAAGCTAATTTCCCCAAAAGTTGGCGTGTTCCTTTAAGTCGAGACCTTTCTAATAAACCATTTTTATATGACCGAAATCCCTCTCGTTGGTTTCCGCTCGTACTCCAGATATCCATCTTGCCGGGGAGAGGGAGAGAAATAGGGCACCCTATTGTAAAACAGTCAGGTTTGTGGAATTGGATTGCGATGGCAAATTGCCACATCATCTGTCTTATCTGATTTTACAAGGGTGTTTTTGTAATGAAACCGATGGAAACGGGCCAGGAAAGGTGAAGATGATACGCCACATAGCCGTTCATGGCACAATCCGGCTCTGTGTTTCTATGGGTTTTCCACGCTGTATCACTCCAGGAAGTAATGGAGCATGTGAGGGCTGGTGGATCAGAGGAGGGCTGAAGTAACCTCTCTGGTGGTGAGTGATGCATCTCTCCCATCGCATTGTGTATTGTGCTCGGAAATAATCCGCCCTATTGCAAAAGTGCCCCTTTATACAGATACAACAATGGCTGTTTTTATTATATATATTTTCTTTCTCCCCCAGAGTTGGAAAGGTCAGGTTCAAGTTTTTTTTGGTCCAAATATATTTCCCCCTTGGTTTGGATTTAAACACACTAGGATTTGGATTGTCGTCATCAGTCCACTGATGTCGCTGAACGATCCTTTGATTTCATCACAGGGATCTTTATCTAATGGAGTTAAAAAAAAACGTAGGTAGAGCCAAACCAATGCAAGTGCAAAATGTGACGCTGCCCTTTAATGCCCCTCCATGGTGTCACAGGGTACTGCAATATTTCCTTTATCTAAAATCATTTGCCGTTTGATAACCTCTCTTTCTGACCAGTTTTGCTTTTTATTTTTCAAGTTTGGTGACATTCTCAGTGAGAGATACTCATAGTGTGTGAACAACAATCATAATAAATTACAAAAGGTAAACAGTGCCACGCATAACTCTTACTGTACATAATAGCCAAATGAAAGGCCATGTTTTTCACATTATCACAGATTTTTAAGCACTTAACCCCTTGTGTGGTGTTTTTGTTACTCACACAATGTTCATGGGTCTGGTGGACCCACAACATTATTGAGATTATAAAACAATAAAGCCATAACAATTCATGTACTAAAAATACTTCACAGAACTTTATCTCAATTACAAGCAATCTAGGCAGCATAAAAAGGAACACGCCAACATTTTGGGAACGTGGAGCCAGATAGATTTCTATTGAACGCACAGAGAGGAAACTTGTATCTATCTTCTTGTCTCTCTCTGGAGAAGACGGTAAGCTAATTTCCCAAAATGTTGGCGTGTTCCTTTAATATTATTATTTACCTGCTAGATCACCTTTATCAATGAAAGTGCTATTCGTTTTTTATGATAAAAGGTGATTTCTGTAAAAATAAAAAGAAGAATCTATTATAATCAAGACATGAATGGGATAAATCATGTTTATCTCGACAAATATCAATGAAACAAGGTAGAGGAACGTTGTTTTTTTTTTTTTTTTTTTTATCTTTACCTATTTTCAACTACAAATGTCCACACTTTCAGGTCCAGTAGACTGGAACACCACACATGTCATATAAATGTGTAATTTCTCTTTCAGTAAGCATTGAAATTCCACACAAGGGTTAACATGTGCTTTACATGATTGCACATGCTTTTTGTGATTGTATCACATTTACATATAGTATAACATGTAGTATAACACTCATGTGACAGACAGTGTCATGAGTGATAACATGTGAAAGTTTTACATGTGATAAATGTTTGAAATCATCTAAGCTTGTGTAGTAAAATAAAATTAGATATTTCACATTGTGAAATTCATGTGGCTTTCTTGTAAGAGAAAAGCAGGGGGAACTAAACACTTGAATCTGTAATAATTAGTGATGTCATAGTGCCTCTTTGGAGGTATCATCACAGTCTGTCTAGGGGGGGGGAGAGAGGTACTCTGACATCACAGATTAGGGCGGGGCAGAGTGTGCAGCACGGTGACAATATCAACCACTAGGGCAGCAAAATGACCACGGGTGTAGTTACTCTTTAAAGTATACATGGTCTGAATCTAAAAATAATGTTCCCATAGCAACAGGGGAGCCATCGACAGAGTGTTCTATGAATTCGGGGCTGTGGTATGAACACAGTTGGTCTGGAATAGATGGCTGACGCATTTTTTGCATTAGTCAGACTAAAGAAGAAATTTGTGGTTGAATTTAATGGAAAGTAACAGTGATGGTTTGAATTATGGTTTGGACTGAATGATGGCCATTCATATAAGGACACAGTCAAAGCTGGAAAGCAAAGGGGGGTGATTGTCTAACAAGACAATACATGATGCCACTGAGGATATATGTGTTTGTTAATTATGATTAATGTAAACAACTACTGTATGTGTGCCGTATATAGCCTAAGTCTAACTTAATACTACAGTTTGGAGGCTAGGCCACGCTACCATGGCTACTGGCTAGCAAACGTTAAGGTACCACAAATCCACCACACAATCACTAAAGCAACCCCTGTGCGCTTTTCTGCTAGACTAAGTAAAGATGCAAAAGAAAGCCATGCTTATAAATATGTGGGAACATAGGGCCTAATTTGGGGGGAAATCCTTGGGGGAACATAGGGCCTAATTTTGAACATAGGGCCTACACTATAGGCAAAGCTAACGTTACCCCCAGTATCTTTGCTTCAATAAGGGCGAGTAAATAGTGTCAAACACACAAGCTGTAAAAAGAAATAAAGCAATGAAATCGATGATGAATTGATATCCAATGCAAGCAACTGATATAACTCCAAGTTTTGGACGATGCCAAGTGAATGTAGCGTTAGCTACCTTCAGAAATTCACTACACTGCTGTGCTAAGTTAACATTATTTACACTTGTATTTTGCCTCAACCAAGTTTGGCATTTTGTTCATGCGGTCCGCTATTATACAGCATATGCTGTTTTTATGAGTTTGTGCTACTCCAGCTACTCAGATGCTCTGGTCTGGTTCAGTAGCTACAACACTCAGATGCTCTGGTCTGGTCAGTAGCTACAACACTCAGATGCTCTGGTCTGGTCAGTAGCTACAACACTCACACACGACACATGTTTCAACAATATGGAGTCAGTCACCCAGCCAGTCATTCACTCAGTAAGCAACTGAGTGAGTGAAAGCAGCCAAGTCTAGCAGCGCAGCTGCATTCAATTAATTTGGTAGAAAACTGGTAAATGGTGCATTTATGCATTTTTTTTTTTGATACACTTTTTCTCCCATTTTCTATATTTTCTCCCATCCCAATTTCGTATCATCCAATTCAACCCTCCCCTGTCACGAACGCTGTTTCTTGCCTCCCACAAGCCAGCTGCAATGTGGACTAAGTCATACATAGCACAAGTCCCCTCCGGTACTTGAGGTAACAGCAGTCGCATCTTTTCACCTGCGCAGCTCGATCTCTCAGTGGCGAGGAGTAACGCGTGGGAGGCTCACGCTGCCCCCGACACTTCCTGATTCCACTGCGCAGGCGCACCAACCGACCTGTAGGAGTCGCTGTCCACAACGCCCGATCCCCACCCATCAGTTTCCCACCCCCTAATACGGCCAATGTGTATTAGTACGGATGACCAGCAAATGTGGAGCGCTGGGCTCGAACAGCCGAGCCCAGCGTCTCCAGATTTCGTGGCGAGCGCCTTGCCCACTACGCCACGTAGCCGCCCGCATTTATGCATTTATATAGTGCTTTTATCCAAAGCGCTTTACAATTTGAAATTGAAAATTTAGGCAATCGCAGGGCTGGCTTGAAATTAGGGGTTAGAGCTTTGCTTTCCCAGCAGGCATTGCGATGGCAAAACAACACGACCACCTTGTCAAGTGTCCCTTTCTGATATGACACTACAAACTCTTCTAATTGAGTGCCACTCAAAATAAATGGTGAATGTTTGGTGGTTGAGTCTGGACAGACAGAGTGAGTTAGTGACATGTGGTGCTTCGCATCTAAAGATTTTGGTTTGTTTATGGACATTGACAAAGTTAGATACAGTGTATAACACACAGGCATTTCACAATCCTGCCAAATGTCGTTAATATCAGACGTAAAATAAACAATTCTTATGTGGTGTGTTTTGTGTTTTTTGTGTTTTTGTTGTCACATCGACGGTGACTCATCCCTTGTGTCTCTGCAGGGCAGGGAGACGTCTCTCGTCTGGTCCCTCACAGTCTTCAGGAAGCTCATGAGGCCAGAGCCCCCGGTCCCCCTCTCCTCCAGCGCCGTGGGGGCCCTGCTGACCGTCTCCCCCTCCGAGGCCTGGCCCTGGGTCCGAAGCTGGCGGGCGCGAGCGGCGGGCACGATGATGTAGCGGCTGACCACGTTGATGTGGTAACTCCGGAAGGCCAGCAGCTTGGTGACACAGAGCTGGAAGGCTAGGTTGAGGCGCTCGCTGGCCTGCTCCAGGACAAAACCCCTCAGGGGAGGCTGCTGGGAGACCTCCTGGATCAGTTGCTTATGGGCAGGCGGCATGTACTCCCTCATGCGGGTTAGAAAGGCACCTATAGCACACAAGAGGGAAGTGTCATCACTCGTTGTGTTTTTCCCTCATGTGGTCGTTTTGTGTATTGCACAACTTTTCTTTAGCCTTTTCTAGCTTTGGTGCTATTGGCTGATTTAGTCATGTGACGCTGCCAGGTTTTTTCTCTCCAGAAGTGTTTTTTTGCCATGAGGTTTGCTCTCAGCTTCAGCTACTTTCTTTTTCCAGCTCTATCCATGCCTTGGAAATTATTGCTTGTAAGTTATATTTGTATTGTGCAAGCATCATATTGTGTTTTGTTTATAGATTTGTGAATCATCTGTTTAAGAATGCTCAGTTGCTTACTCTTGGCTACATTATGTGTTAGCTCCTGGTTAGCCTACAATAATTCTCAGTCAACTCAAAGGACTATTTCTGTTTCATATTTCAGTTTAGTGAACTTTTTACATATTGTACTTTATTTAAAGGGAACATTCACATCAGTATTAAGTGACATTTGTAAAAATTTGTAATTTTACATTTAGCTGATGTCATTTTACACATATACTGTATCTGTATTGTATTTCAAGTTTTTTTTATTTGTCACGTATAAAGTACATGTACATTACAGTGAAATGCTTGGTTCTGTATGAGCCTCCTGAGAATGTGCTTCATACAGTAAAAAGGTACAAATAACACTGTATACAGTATACTGTATAAGTATACTGTAATGCAATGTCATTGACAACAATTATTATTTGTTTGTGTATTTCAGTTTTACTAATTGTACTTGGAGAACAGACAACAGTAAAGACAATGGGCTCCAGCTTCTGGATCTCTTTTACTCTTGTTCACTACCTGTTGATTTGTGTACAGACACACACTGAGAGCAGGATAGTACAATTCCCTGTGTCAGAATGGGCCACGCCTCAGTCAACTGGAGTGTTAGTAGCCTACACATTGTGCCCTCTTTCCCTGTTCATACTGTTGGATTTCTTGCAATGAAGGTTCAGTTAGGGCCTAACTCAGAAATTGCGGTAGGGATCTATAGACCCACATCTGCTGATTCGGGTTCCATTGAAGCAACAGCGGATCATGTTTTTATGTTTTGTGTGGAAGAGCTAATGTGGATCTGAATAAATTCCAAAAAATCCTCATTAACGCATTTATTTAATCTTTCTGCCTCAACGGCCATATTTCCTAGTGTTTGGAAATCAGCTCATGTGATTCCATTACATAAAGAAGGTAATACAGATTATTTAAATAATTACCATCCAATCTTCTACCCTGCTTAGCTAAAATCCTGGAATCTGTGGTAAACAAACAACTCAAGTAATTTCTTTCAAGACACTCAGTATTAAGTCCACGCCAATCTGGATTCATCACAGCACTATTCCAACTATTATATTAGTTACAAATAATATAGTATTTGCTCTTGACAATAAGCAATACTGTGCTGCTCTTTTTGTGGATCTGTCTAAAGAATTTGGTACAGTTGATCATCCTTTGCTTTTACAAAGATTATGTAATATTGTTTTTTGATTGGTTTCAGTATTATTTGTTGGGTCCGGTCCTCTTCACCATTTATATTAGTCAAGTTCACCTTTATGCTGATGATACTATTATGTATTGTATTGCCGACTCTGTACAACTAGCCATTGTACAACTAGCCATTGAGAACCTGCGATTTTCCTTTAATGCTCTTCAGCAAGATCTTAATCTTAAACTGGTATGTAAAGGGTCGGTTCACACAAAATAAAAATATATAAAAAAAATGCACACACACACATTTCTCCCTTACCCCAGAGTGCTATCAATCCATCCAGATCATTTTGATGTGATTTGCTTAGTTTTGGAGATATCTGCCATAGATATCTGCTGTCAGTCCAATACAATAAAGCTGAATGGTATTCGGCCTGTGCCGCTCAAAGTACCAAGAAACGTCATGTAGAAAAACTCAAAAGCACTGTCTCTTTCCAGAAATCAAGACCCCGGTGCTCAAGATAATCCACAGACCGTGTTGTCAGCAGTTTCACGTAGAAACAATTTTCGACCATAGTACCATTATTATGGGGTTGTAGTTTTGTAGAAAAGTAGTTCCTACATGCCAATTGGCTCCATCGACTCGGTAAAGTCTCTTACCAGTTGCTGCTTCATGTTTGACCCCAAGCAGTTCATCAAAACAGTGGAGCAGGCTGCTCTGGGCAGCACTCCCTCCGGAGAACTCCATAGGTTCTGTATGGACACCTTCGTACACCAGCCCCTTTGGCATGGACGGGTTGTCTCTCCACCTGCAAGCATGCACGCGCACGGTAAATGGACTGCATTCATATAGTGTTTTCTATCCAAACACTACATTACAACTTATGCCTCACATTCACCCATTCACTCACACATTCACACACCAAGGACAGTTCGACACGCTGCCGGGAGGAGTCGGAATCGAACCAGGAACCTTCAGATTACCAGATGACCGTTCTACCTCCTGAGCCACTGTCGCCCCCCCCCAAACGACACACATGAACACATACACACACACACACAGTCAAATACACACCTACATGTATACATACACACACACATGCTCACACATACACACACACACAACATGGCATAAAAATAGGTCTACAGTATTTTTTGTAAGAGAGTTGGATATGTACTGTACCCAGACAGATAGATCCTCATGATTCCATAGAAGAATGATGGCTCCACATACGCTTGGGGGGGAAAAAACCACACACACATTTTACAAAAGGCACAACTATAACAATGCACATGAACATGTATGAATACAGTACATTATGTGTCATATGTTTGCTTTGTTACCCTGCATCAGTTTGAGTGCGTCCGTCATGGCCTGTATTGACTCCCCGATGTCCTCTAGCGCTTTGGCCACAGACTCGACGTCCCTACAGCTGACGCCGTTGATAACGAGGGGAATACTCTGCATACGCAACAGAAACCCAGCATCGGCATCAGAGAAGACATTGTCATATGGCTTTAAAGAGCCCACTCTTATGTCCAAAGATGGTGTACTGTAGTCATTAAGACCACCGCCTCTGAAACCACACAAGTTGCCTGGCCTGGGATCAAATCCCGCCAAAATCTTCTCCTTGGTAAATGGCTGCTTTTTTATATAGCGCTTTTATCCAAAGCGCTTTACAATTTGTTACTCGGGCGGGTTACATTTGACCCATTCACTCACACATTCACACACCGACGGCGGAGGCAACCATGCAAGGTGCCAACCTGCTCATCGGGAGCAATTAGGGGTTAAGTGTCTTGCTCAAGGACACATCGACACGCCGCCCAGGAGGAGCGGGAATCGAACCAGGAATCTCCGGATTGCCAGACGACTGCTCTACCTCCTGAGCCACTGCCACTTCCAACTGCCTCAATAAAGAAACTAAATGCGGTCGTTGAAGTGAAAGACCCTTAACACTTTAAGTGCCGAAAACGTGTTTAGGCGTCCTTCCCCGCCATGCTCAAGTTGCCGAAGACGCCGTAACTCGTCTTTGATATCAATATTTCAAAAATCTGTGATCGGATTCATATTTCCCATCCGCTGGCCTGAGACTCACCAAAAAGCCCCACTGAACCCTCTAGCGGTTCAAGAGCGCCATCTGGTGGCCGATCGGCGCAATCGCCAAAGAGGAAGTTACTTGGACGATGTGCTATTCACCCATATTACTTCCGGGCACTCGGTATAGGTTCCGGCACTCTAGTTCGTCACAATACATAGCGATCCGTTGCCAATAACTCGATAAACAACATGATTTGGACGTATATACTATTATACAAGCTGGAAATGGACCCGATATTTCTACATCCCATAATATGAAAATGTCTGTTCCACGCTCATCGCCCAACGGCGCGAGGAAGATACGGTAAGATTCAGCGTTATTTTTCAATGTCTCCTATACTAACTGATCTGATGAACATATGACCCACACTAGATGAATGGTATAATGTTGCCCACGGAATTATAAACGCCCCCTCACCCATCCGGTCAACATCAGACGACGTGTAGTAACTTCTAGAACCATGTCTAGTTGGAATTTTTTATATCACGCCGATTGCCATCAAACTGTATTTCATCATCAATATAATGCATTTGGGGCTATAGATCACGTTCTGGAGAAAGCTGCAGAAAGAGATGAAAACATACTTATACATTAGACCATACTTTAGTATGAATATGTGAATGAAAAAGTTTAACGTTGCTTCACCCTGAACAATACATATAGGACATTGAATGGGCCCTAATAATGGCAATTTAGCAATAGAATTTAAAAAGTTATAGCTCTGCAAAGAAGGGGAACTTCTCCATAGACAAATAGAGCTGGCAACCTATGGTATATCATGAATTTAGCCTTAGGCAATCAAAGTGTTAACTACATGATCAAAGAGCAATCAACAACCGAAAAGCCATTTGAATTTTCTGCCTGGGAAATGTTGTTAAAGAAACACAACAACATTATGGGAAATGCTATTTTAAAAAAAATTTATATACTTTCTCTTTCCCCCCTTTCTTTTTCCGTTTTTCTCCCATCCCAATGTTAGTCGTTATGCCAATTCCCAATCCCCTACCTGGTCGTTGCATGCTCTGCCCCCTACCGTCGGTCTGGGAGGGCGGAGACTATCACATGCTTCCTCCGACACATGTCCAGCCAATCCCCGCTTCTTTTCACCTGGCAGCGCGGACTCTCACTGGGGGAGTGTAACGTGTGGAGGACACTACCTCCCCCAGGATCCGACCTCGCTGTGCAGGCCCCCCGACCGATCTGTAGGAGTCGCTGTTTTTACAACGACCAGGACCCACCCTCGCCGGGTTTTCCCACCCTCTAACACTGCCAATTGTGTTAGTATGGACGGTCGGCCAACCCGGAAGCACCACAGCTGGATTCGATCCCACTGTCTCTGTGGTGGTGGGCAGACGCTTAGGCCGCTGCGCCACCCAGCCGCCCGGGAAAAGGCTTGGTCGGTCGTCCATACTGACACAATTGGCAGTGTCAGTGGGTGGAAAAGCTGGTGGGGTGGGTCCTGGTCGTTGTAAACAGTGACTCCTACAGGTCGGTCAGAAAATACAGAAAAATAGGAGGAGAAAAAGTAGATAAAAAGAGAAATAATTAAAAACATTTATTTGAAAGAGATACAAATATTCACCCTCAGTGCAGGAACGGCAGCCAATTCAACCAACAGAGTGACCAAGAAGAAGCCCCGAACACTGTCCCCACCTGGGAGGGTCATCAGCAACTCCAAGTTCCTGGACAACACAAAGAACACAATGAGCATAATAATGTTAAAGCTGCATTAACTGCTTTTGAACGGAGGACCGTGGTAGACCCAACCACATACAAATCTCCTTCAATAATGAGTGTAATTTGATTTTGCCGATCCGGTTAAGGGCCATTTAGATCCAACCATTAAATGAAATCTTATTTACAGTAATGTAAAATGTATGTGGTTGATTCTACATGGCCTTCGTTTCAAAAGCAGTTAATACAACTTTAATCATGGCCTGAATGAAACCTTTGTCTTCGTGTTTTTAAAATACTCACTCCATGTCAAAGGGCCTGGAGCAGGAGATGCCAATGTGAACATGGGAGAAGGAAAGGGACAGATGTACATAATTACCTTAGATATGCTCACTATACAACAGACAGTAGGCTGAATGCAGTTGCCTTTACCCTTCTGGATCCCTCCTCTTCCAGTTAACCAAGACAGCGTCTGCATGGGTGAGTATAGGGGGAAGTCCTATGCGCTGTGACACCTCCCAATATGGAATAGCCAGGTTACGGGGGAGCATCTTAACAGAAGAAAAGAACAAAAAGTAAATAATAATAATAATAATTGTAACAAAGGTTGGTCAAAATTACACATGGAGAGTTTGAACAATCCTTTTGGATAGTGGAATAATGAGGCTTGAGTGAATGGAAAGAGCTGGATTGGACATGTGGTGGCTGGGAGGTGATTGGGTAATGGGTGTCTTCTGGCTATAGAGCAGGAAGTTGGTGAACTGAGCCATTGGCAGGTTAGGGGGGAAAAAGCACAACTGGGAAGCCTGGGAAAGAGGCGGCTGGAGAAGAGGAGGCCAGAGGCTGCCATGCCTCTGCACACTGCACTGTGGCACTTTATGGCACCTATCTCTTTTAATCTTTTAATCAGTGAATCATATTAGTCTTATTGAATTAAATCAGTTTTTACTGAATTAGACTAGATTTTTATTGAAATGGATTCGTTTTTTATTGGATTTTTATTGAATCAGTTTGTATGTCTGTCATGAGGATCAGTATTTAATAATTTATTCTAGTTGATCTAGCGTCACATGGCTATAATAACCGAGACCTGAGTGCTGTATCTCGTGCTTCCATGTCAATGGAAAAATGACAATAAACATAACTTTGGCGAGGAGGCCGGAGGAGAGGAGGCTGGAGGAGAGGAGGAGAGGAGGCTGGAGGAGAGGAGGCTGGAGGAGAGGAGGAGAGGAGGCTGGAGGAGAGGAGGCTGGAGGAGAGGAGGCTGGAGGAGAGGAGGAGAGGAGGCTGGAGGAGAGGAGGCTGGAGGAGAGGAGGAGAGGAGGCTGGAGGAGAGGAAGCTGGAGGAGAGGAGGCTGGAGGAGAGGAGGCTGGAGGAGAGGAGGAGAGGAGGCTGGAGGAGAGGAAGCTGGAGGAGAGGAAGCTGGAGGAGAGGAGGCTGGAGGAGAGGAGGCTGGAGGAGAGGAGGAGAGGAGGCTGGAGGAGAGGAGGCTGGAGGAGAGGAGGCCGGAGGAGAGGAGGCTGGAGAAGAGGAGGAGAGGAGGCTGGAGGAGAGGAGGCTGGAGGAGAGGAGGAGAGGAGGCTGGAGGAGAGGAGGCTGGAGGAGAGGAGGAGAGGAGGCTGGAGGAGAGGAAGCTGGCGGAGACGAGGCTGGAGGAGACGAGGCTGGAGGAGAGGAGGAGAGGAGGCTGGAGAAGAGGAGGCCGGAGGAGAGGAGGAGAGGAGGCTGGAGAAGAGGAGGCTGGAGGAGAGGAGGCTGGAGGAGAGGAGGCTGGAGGAGAGGAGGAGAGGAGGCTGGAGAAGAGGAGGCCGGAGGAGAGGAGGCTGGAGGAGAGGAGGCTGGAGGAGAGGAGGAGAGGAGGCTGGAGAAGAGGAGGCCGGAGGAGAGGAGGCTGGAGGAGAGGAGGCTGGAGGAGAGGAGGAGAGGAGGCTGGAGGAGAGGAGGCTGGAGGAGAGGAGGCTGGAGGAGAGGAGGCTGGAGGAGAGGAGGAGAGGAGGCTGAAGAAGAGGAGGCCGGAGGAGAGGAGGCCGGAGGAGAGGAGAGGAGGCTGGAGGAGAGGAGGCTGGAGGAGAGGAGGAGAGGAGGCTGGAGAAGAGGAGGCCGGAGGAGAGGAGGCTGGAGGAGAGGAGGCTGGAGGAGAGGAGGAGAGGAGGCTGGAGGAGAGGAGGCTGGAGGAGAGGAGGCTGGAGAAGAGAAGGCTGGAGGAGAGGAGGCTGGAGAAGAGGAGGCCGGAGGAGAGGAGGAGAGGAGGCTGGAGGAGAGGAGGCTGGAGGAGAGGAGGTCGGAGGAGAGGAG